>NC_091334.1:24320672-24568172 GCF_038502225.1 Cherax quadricarinatus | reverse complement strand
TAATAATTTATATAAGTGGTTTAACAATCTAGCCATCCAAGTGCTTCTCACCCAGGATGATTAAAGACATCATACATCTGAACAAAATTCTTTTTTCACTATCCAAGGATTGCTTGTCTGACTTAATAGAAACTGCTCGGTGGCTGCTTCCTTTCAAGTAGCACCCAGGGTACTTGCAATACCTTAGGTATGCCACTGTATACACATTACATCCAGGTTCCTTTCATTTTTTTAATCTATATTATGCAAAGTAAGATAAGCAGAGAGTATATAAACACTGGGAAGGTCCCTCTCCTGGACAGGTACAGTTCATGGCTGCCATCTCAATTTGTGTATAAACATTGTCTCCAGCAGTCTCACATTTGGGCACAGGTGATGCAGATGATATGAAAACTCAGCAAGTATTGACTGGAATGCAGGAATCAACTAATTTAATAATAAACAGATTTCAGAATTATATGGGACACATGTATGGACCAATGAGATGAGAGAGGTGGGACAGGGAGGCAGGGCAGGAAGCTAGGTCTTCCCCACAAAGACAATGGACTGACACACACAGGCTGCCCACAAGCCCACTAGATGGAGGGGAAAAATCCTGCAGTTTAAGGGTTATGATGACCCTACAACATCTCAGGTTATCAACATTGTTGGGTTAAGAGTTGTGACAACCCAAGGGTCATTGCGTCCATCTCCCTGCTGTTAAATTAGCTACCAGAATGCTTTTGCAAATATAAACTATCATTATTAATTACCATAGTTATGATAATTATGATAATCTTCTTGCAGACCAAGATGGCAATACACCAGTACTTACAGAAGGAAGGTTTTGTCAATGTTGATACTCCAGTGTTGACAACCAACGACTGTGAGGGCGGCGGTGAAGTCTTCACTGTTCAGGTACTGTAAGGGTGGCAGTGAAGTCTTCACTGTTCAGGTACTGTAAGGGTGGCAGTGAAGTCTTCACTGTTCAGGTACTGTGAGGGTGGCAGTGAAG
This sequence comes from Cherax quadricarinatus, assembly GCF_038502225.1. Classification (NCBI taxonomy): domain Eukaryota; kingdom Metazoa; phylum Arthropoda; class Malacostraca; order Decapoda; family Parastacidae; genus Cherax; species Cherax quadricarinatus. The sequence goes on along the minus strand of NC_091334.1, from coordinate 24,567,178 downwards.
TCTTCACTGTTCAGGTACTGTGAGGGTGGCAGTGAAGTTTTCACTGTTCAGGTACTGTGAGGGTGGCAGTGAAGTCTTCACTGTTGAGCCACCCACCAACCACCACCCTGGGTAGTGCTTCTCACTTTATACTGATGGAAATAATAATAGTGATAATCTGGCTCTGGTAAAAGTACTATTTGAGGGTAATTAGCCTATGTAATGGGTTAACCTGTGTAATGGGTTAATTAACCAGTGTAATGGTATAATTAACCTGTGTAATGGGATAATTAACCTGTGTAATGGGTTAATTAACCTGTGTAATGGGATAACCTGTGTAATGGGATAATTAACCTGTGTAATGGGATAATTAACCTGTATAATGGGTTAATTAACCTGTGTAATGGGATAATTAACCTGTGTAATGGGATAACCTGTGTAATGGGATAATTAACCTGTGTAATGGGGTAATTAACCTGTGTAATGGGGTAATTAACATGTGTAATGGGGTAATTAACTTGTGTAATGGGATAATTAAACTGTGTAATGGGATAATTAACCTATATAATGGGATAATTAACCTGTGTAATGAGATAATTAACCTGTATAATGGGATAATTAGCCTGTGTAATGGGATAATTAACCTGTGTAACCTTGCACTGCCCAGATCTCCAAATTAATATTTCTCATTGTCGAATTTAAAAAAAAAAAAAAAAAAAAATCATCTGAAATGGTCGATAATGTTTTTCTGAAGTTTTTTTTTTTTAACACGTTGTCCATCTCCCACTGAGACAGGTGACCCAAAGACGAAAGAAACATTTTCTTCATCATTCCCACATAATCACTGTCTTTGCAGAGGTGCCCAGATGTGACAGTTTAGATGTCACTCCAAACAGCCAGTATCCCAAACCCCTCCTTTAAGTACAGGCATTGTACTTCCCACCTCCAGGACTCCAGTCTGGCTAACCAGTTTACCTCAATTCCTTCACAAAATATTACCCTGCTCACACTCTAACAACTCATCAGGTTCCAAAAACTATTTGTCTCCATTCACTTTTATCTCATATGCTTACACATGCCTGCTGCATGTCTAGGCCCCTTGCACACTAAACCTTTTTTTCCCTCTCCCCCTCCCTCCATCCTTTCTTAGGATGACCCCTACCCCTCCTCCACTCCACTACAAATTTATACACACTCCAAGTCAACCTATTTTGCTCCATCCTATCTAAATGACCAAACCACCTGAATAACCCCTCTTCAGCCCTCTGAATAATACTTTAAGTCCAAACCTCCTTGTAATTTCCACAATATGAATTCTCTGCATAATATTTACATCACACATTGCCCTTAGACATGACATCTCCACTGCCTCCAACCTCCTCCTTGCTGCAGCTTTTACAACCCGTGTTTTACACAGTGTTTGTCTCTGTGGATAATGTTCTTTGTCTCCTCAGTACACCACTCACCTTTTTTTCTTCACCAATTCTATGGTTAACTTTTTTTTCTTTACCGAACTCGTTTGATACCCTCATCACCTTACTCTTATCTATGCAACCCTCATCACCTTACTCTTATCTATGCTCACCTTCAACTTTCTTCCTTGACACACACTCCCAAACTCATCCAATAACCTTTGCAACTTCTCTTTAGAATCTCCCAAAAGCACTGTATCATCAGCAAAAAGTAACTGTGTCAACTCCCCTTTTGTATTTGATTCCCCTTAATTTAATCCCACCCCTCTCCCCAACACCCTGGCTTTTACTTCTTTTACAACCCCATCTATAAATTTATTAAACAAGCATGGTGACATTACACATCCTTGTCTAAGACCTACTTTTACTGGAAAGTAATCTTTCTCTCTCCTACACTCACTAACCTGAGCCTCACTATCCTCATAAAAACTCTTTACAGCATTTAGTAAATTACTAAATATTCCATACACTTGCAACATCTGTCACATTGCTCACCTATCCACCCTGCCATATGTCTTTCTGAAGATAATGACACCAAAAGTACAAAATTCGATGGAAAACTTACAGAATTATGCAGGCACAAAGTTGGTGGTCTTGGTGCAGTTTACACACCAACAATTTTGCCCACTTTGAGTCCTATTTTAAGTCAGTTCCATTGTTCCAGTTGACCAAATACTTAGCTATTTCATTAGTATGCTTTCTGTTCTATTGATTTGGCACAAAAATCCATCCATTCAACTAATTTAGTTACACTATAAAGTTATAATAATAACAATATCTTTATTTTTACAAGTACTTGTACAAGGTATACAAACCTAGCTGACATCAGTGACATACTACTATATAGAAAGCCGCTTGTTTTGCAGAGCATTTCGAGTAAATTAGGTCAGTTTTATCCCAGGATGCAACCCACACTAATTGAATAACACCCAGGTACCCATTTTACTGATGGAGAACATAGACAAGTGGTGTAAGGAAACATGCCCAATGTTTCTACCCTGACCGGAAATTGAACCCGGACACTCGCCGTGTGAAGCAAGAAGTTTAGCCACCAGGCCACAGGGCCTGGTAAATTTGGCCAGCTTTATACAAAATTAAAAGAAAATACCAATTTAAAAATGTGGTCCATAATAAACAATGTAGGCATTGCTGGCACTAAAAATTTTCCTCTGTTTATTAGCCACTTCAATTGGCCTCTCCTGTATTATGTTTGTAAGGGTCAATGTAACATTGTAAAGGTCACTTATGACCATCTTGGTGTGCTGATTGTAGACTTAACTGATGGCATTTATCTTAGCATCTCAGCAGCAGCAGTGGTGATGGCAGCAGTAATGAAAGCAACACCAGCAACAGCAGCAGTAGTGTCGGCACTGCCAGCAGCAGTAGTGTCGGCACTGCCAGCAGCAGTAGTGTCAGCACTGCCAGCAGCAGCAGTGTCAGCACTACCAGCAGCAGCAGTGCCAGCAGTGATGCATCAAAGATGACCAATTACTTTGGACGTAGGACCCATCTGACAGTCTCTGGCCAACTGCATCTCGAAGCCCTCGCCTGGTGAGATTATTATTATTATTGTTGAAGCAGTGTGACTTACTTCCATTGTGATGTAAGATGACTAACACCCAGGTATCTATTTACTGCTAGGTGAATAGTGACAGCAGGTGTAAGGTGACTAAAACCCAGGTACCTACTTACTACCAAGACAGCAGTATCATGGTGTAAGTAATAAATCTAGCAGGTTACTGGGATTTACCATTTTTATGGTGTTGAAGATGCTCTTTTGTTTCCCCAAAATAAGTCTCGGAAATTTACCCAGCGATTTGGAAGCTAAAGGTTACATAAGAACATAAGAAGGAGCACTACAGCAGGACCATTGGCCCATGCTAGACAGGTCCAAGTCACACACACATTGCTCAGTGACCTCAACCTAAGCCCAGAGAAGTTTTTTGATACTAAACAGCAATCTGAGCCCCTGTATATGACCCAATAATGAATTGTGTAAATTGTATTGTATAAAATAATGAATAAAAAAACTGTAAAACTTTGTTGGCACTCAGCAGTGGTAGACTAAGGTAAACCAGACGATGGCGTGGGATGCTCTGCAGGTAGTATCACTATCTTACTGCCACTGCCCACAATATTTTGAAAAATAATTTTTATATTCTGATAATTACAATTTATAGTACTTCTTATCATTTCATAACCAATCTTTTTTCTGACACTAATATTAGGTACTGAAATTATACTCAAATTGTCACAAACACACTGACAGGTGGACATTACACCTGCCTTGGTCATTTACTATTGTCTAGGAATATATACAAAGAATTTATAAGTCCCAGCAATATTTTGGATACACGGGAGTATAGAAGAAGAAGGAGGAAGAAGGAAGGAGAAGGATGATAGAAGAAGGAAGAAGAAAGAAAGAGAAGGATGACAGAAGAAGAAGGAAGAAGAAAGAAGTTCCCTTGAAGCATGATGTCAGTGACAATCATCCGGAGGGCAGAGATAAGATGAGATAAGGGATGGCATTTGATGGGTACCTGTGAGGGTGCAGAGATAAGATGAGATAAGGGATGACATTTGATGAGCATTGGCATCTCTGTCTCTGCTTATCTGTCTCTGTCTTGTCTGTCTGCTTGTCTCTCTGTCTCAGAGAGAGCCACTCTGAACCAACAGGTATTCTTATGCATTATATCTACAAGCACAGTATAGCACTTTGGATTTTTTAGGTTATCCTAGGTAATTTACACTATGTATAATTGTATTTATGTGTACCTGTGAGACAGAGATAAGAAGAGATAGGCAGAGACAGATAGATAGAGGCAGATAGAGACAGATAGACAGAGACAGATAGAGACAGAGATAGAGACAGACAGAGATAGACAGACAGACAGAGACAGATAGACCCTAAACTTGGGGTCAACATCACTTTCCTCTTAACCCTTAAATGGTCCAAACGTATATATATGTTTTTTCAACATCTGAAAGTATGTAAAAAAATGTAGATCTTTTTTGTTTTACATTTGAAAACGTGTAAAAAAAACTTTTATCTACATTTTTTTTTTTTGTTATATTTGAAAATATGTAAAAGAAAGTAGATCCACTTTTGTAGCTACGAATTTGAACGTCGATCTGTTTGGACCGTTTAAGTGTTAAAAGGGGAGTGTTAATATGACATTACATCAGTGAATCCCTGGTGTTTGCTCTAGCTGGTGCTCATTTTAACTGGTGCTCCCACAAGGTACTAAGTGGTCCCAGATTATTTTAATATGGTGCACACTGAGTGTTATGACCCATTCTATGCTGACCAGGCATCTCAGGCCAATTGTGCCAAATTTGGAGGCAGGAAAAATAAAACGTATAGAGTATATATGTTTAGGGCACTAGCGGTAAGAACGTATATATACATTTGGACTGTTTACGGGTTAATAGGGTCAAGTCAACCCTTGTTGGTTTATTACTCGGTTTTGATTGTAATAATAATAATAATAATAATGAGTCATCACAAGTGGAATTCCACAAGGATCAGTTTTAGGTCTCTTGTTGGTTATAATTTACATTAACGACCTTGATGAAGGAATTATGATCAACACCAGTAAATTATCTGATGACAATATGATTAAGAACCTTGAACCTTCATTGTCTTGAGATTATTATTATTATAATCAAAAAGAAGTGCTAAACCACATGGGCTATACAGCCATTGTCTAGAGAGACATAGAACGACTAAGAACCTTGAACCTTCATTGTCTTGAGAGACATAGAACGACTAAGAACCTTGAACCTTCATTGTCTTGAGAGACATAGAACGACTAAGAACCTTGAACCTTCATTGTCTAGAGAGACATAGAATGACTAAGAACCTTGAACCTTCATTGTCTTGAGAGACATAGAACGACTAAGAACCTTGAACCTTCATTGTCTAGAGAGACATAGAACGACTAAGAACCTTGAACCTTCATTGTCTTGAGAGACATAGAACGACTAAGAACCTTGAACCTTCATTGTCTTGAGAGACATAGAACGACTAAGAACCTTGAACCTTCATTGTCTAGAGAGACATAGAACGACTAAGAACCTTGAACCTTCATTGTCTTGAGAGACATAGAACGACTAAGAACCTTGAACCTTCATTGTCTAGAGAGACATAGAATGACTAAGAACCTTGAACCTTCATTGTCTTGAGAGACATAGAACGACTAAGAACCTTGAACCTTCATTGTCTTGAGAGACATAGAACGACTAAGAACCTTGAACCTTCACTGTCTTGAGAGACATTGAACGACTAAGAGCCTTGAACCTTCACTGTCTCTGGAGACAGAATAAGAGGAAACATCATTGATGTATACAAGTGGATGATAGACATAAACAAAGGTGATATAAATAAGGTACTGAGAATGTTAAACCAAGAAAGAACTCAAAATAACAGATTTAAAATTAGAATTTAGAAAGGATGTAGGCAAGTCCTGACTTTCAGAGTTGTCAACGAGCGCAACAATCTACCAAGTAGGGTACTAGAAGCTCAAACCTTGGGCAGCTTGAAAAATAAGTTAGACAAATATACGAGTGTGAAGGTCTAGGTTTAATAAGGATCATAGATATTGAAGATAACTGTTTGTATATCTTTGAGTATAGATTGTGCAGATATGTGGGTGACAGTGGTTGGTTTTGAGAAAGACCTGCCTAGTGTGGGCCAGTAGGCCTACAGTATTGTTCCTTCATTCTTATATTCTTTTGTAGTATAGGCCAGTAGGCCTACTTCAGTAAGTTTATTTAGGCACAGGTACATAAAAGTACAATTATCATACATAGTGTAAATTACCTTTTGACTCTAAAGTGAACAATGACGTAAAGGATGAAAATCCTCTGTAAATGTTACAGTAGGAGTAAAAATGCTATGTAAATGTGAGATTATTGTTGTTTACAGCGGACTGTGGAAGGTGTACACCATCAACCCGGCGTTCCGAGCAGAGAACGCCAACACTCGCAGACACTTGGCTGAGTTCTGGATGGTGGAAGTTGAGGAGGCCTTTGTGTCCAGTGATGACCACCAGGAAGGAGGTGGTGGCAGTGGCGGCGGAGGTGGTGGAGGTGACAGCGGAGGTGGAAGTGGAGGTGGCAGTGGCCTACACTCCTTGATGGACAGACTCGAGGCTCTGGTCAAGACATCAATCCAGAGTGTGATTGATGCTCGACCAGACGACATCGCGGCACACTGGAGCAAGAATACTGCCACTCAGGTAAGTGGGAATACTGCCATTCAGTTGAGTAGGAGTACTGGCATTCAGGTAAGAATACTGCCACTCAGGTAAGAATACTGCCACTCAGGTAAGAATACTGCCACTCAGGTAAGAATACTGCCACTCAGGTAAGTAAGAATACTGCCACTCAGGTGAGTAGGAATACTGCCACTCACGTAAGTAAGAATACTGTCACTCAGGTGAGTAGGGATACTGTCACTCAGGTAAGAATACTGCCACTCATGTAAGAATACTGCCACTCAGGTAAGAATACTGCCACTCAGGTAAGAATACTGCCACTCAGGTAAGAATACTGCCACTCAGGTAAGTAAGAATACTGCCACTCAGGTGAGTAGGAATACTGTCACTCAGGTAAGTAAGAATACTGCTACTCAGGTAAGTAAGAATACTGCCACTCAGGTAAGAATATTGCCACTCAGGTAAGAATACTGCCACTCAGGTAAGTAAGAATACTGTCACTCAGGTAAGTAAGAATACTGTCACTCAGGTAAGAATATTGCCACTTGGGTAAGAATACTGCCACTCAGGTAAGAATATTGCCACTCAGGTAAGAATACTGCCACTCAGGTAAGAATACTGCCACTCAGGTAAGTAAGAATACTGCCACTCAGGTGAGTAGGAATACTGCCACTCAGGTAAGTAAGAATACTGTCACTCAGGTAAGAATATTGCCACTTGGGTAAGAATACTGCCACTCAGGTAAGAATACTGCCACTCATGTAGTAATACTGCCACTCAAGTTATAATATTGCCACTCAGGTTATAATACTGCTAGTTGTCAAAATCAAAGTTATTTCTTAAACACTGAGATCACAAAGTATTAGCTGAGCCTACAGAATAAACACCAATATTTTATACCTTTAACTAGGAGGAAGTTAAGAGCCCTTGAGTAGCATCAGTGAGCCTATATACACTAGGCCTGTTACAGTAATAATTTGTTTCAGGAGAGAGTTATGAGAGCACTGGACCGACCCTTCACACGCTTGTCCTACACTGAAGCACTCACCATACTTGAAGAACAGAGTGCCTCAGTGCAGGGGAGTGCCTCAGTCCAGAGTGCTTCAGTGCAGGGGAGTGCCTCAGTGTTTGGCAGTGACCTCTCACGGGACCAGGAACTGAGGTTAACTAGGCACCTGGGTGACACCCCGGTCATCCTCACTCACTTCCCTGCTGAAACTAAACCTTTCTACATGTGTCACTGTCACCACGACCCCAAGCTGGTGAGTTAAACAAACATTTGTACTCTACTTCACGAGGTCGTTAAGACTACATATTACCTGTACACCACTAGTCAAGAACACAAGAATGATAGAACACTGCAGTAAGCCTACTGCCCAATACTAAGCAAGTCCTTCTTAAATCCAAACCTTTTAATTGAAATATTTATCCAACAAATTCACAAAGTTGCCCAGAACTTAAGCTTAAGTAACTACTAAGTCAAGCTGGGCTGGTCCCAGTTAAACCCGATCCCTCTCATGTATTCGTCTAACTTTTAAAGCTGCCCCAAGGTTTGAGCCTCTAGTAGCCTACTTGGTACATTGTTTTGCTCATCAATGCTCTGAAAGCCAGACCTTACTTATGTTCTTTCTAAATCAAATTATATTTCTCAAGTTGGCTTATTAAAAGTTCACATAATATCTGCTATAATTCATCCTGATAATTTGTGAAGTTAGGCCTATTGGGCAGTAATCTGACTGGTAATGACTTATCTGTGTGTGTAAAAATAGGAATTTCAGAAGTACCTTGCTTAAAGGTGCCTCGCTAATACAGCACTTTTCAATTATATTCACATTTATTATTTTTGGCAGTGAGGCGCACATTAGGTGAGTGGCGGCAGTTTGTTAGTGGCGCTCAGTCTCCTTACAACACTTGTGCATTTTGTCCCACTGTTGTATTCTGGTAATTTTCAAAATTTTTAAAACCAACACTTTTCTGGCATCCCTCAAGCAAGCAAGGATTACACCAGTACACAAAGGTGGTGACCCAACAGATGTCAACAATTATCAGTCAGTATCAAACTTGCCTTTACTTTCCAAAATCTCTGAGAAACTCATACACAAAAGATTATACTTCTTCATAACATCAAAAAGCATCCTCAACCCCTGCCAGTTTGGTTTCTGGAGAAACAGAAGCACAAATGATGCAATATTAAAAATGCAAGACCTACTTTACACAGCACTGGAAAAAAATGAATACTCACTTGGACCTTTATCGACCTTAAGAAAGCTGTTGATACAGTAGATCACAGCATCCTACTCCTCAGGCTTGATCATTACAGTATAAGAGGCCATGCACTTGCATTTATCAAGTCCTACCTCACTAATAGAAAGCAATATGTGTCTGTCAGTGACACAACCTCCTCAGCAAGACTCCTGGACACTGGTGTACCACAAGGTAGCATTCTTGGCCCCCCTCCTTTTCCTTTTATACATCAATGATCTTCCAAGCGTATCACAACTTAGGCCTATTCTCTTGCTGATGAGACGACTTTCATCTCCCACCCAAATCTAGCCTCACTTAACACTATTGTTAATGAAGAACTCGCAAAAATAGCAACCTGATTGACTGTCAATAAACTTACACTTAATATTGACAAAACATTATGTTTGGGAGTAGAGCAAGTGAGGACCAACTAAACATTATGCTTAACAATACCCTTATTGCTAAACATAATGAGGGAAAATTCCTGAGTCTTCACCTTGATAGCAACCTGAAATTCAACACCCATATCCAACACACAATAAAAGTTCCTAAAACAGTTGTCATCCTCTCAAAGATACATTACTATGTACCACAAACACCACTACTTACACTATGTTACTATGTACCACAAACACCACTACTTGCACTATATGTTACTATGTACCACAAACACCACTACTTACATTATACTATTCACTGATCTACCAGTATCTCAACTATGCTATTTGTGCCTGGGGTTCTACAACAGAAAACCACCTAAAATCATTAATACACAAAAAGCCGCAGTGTGAATTATTACACAATCCATTGCTCAACAACCCCCCTTCCCCCAACTCTTCAAAGACATAAACCTACTGACTATACAAAACATTCACTCATACTATTGTACAACCTACATTTACAGAACAATCAATTCTAATATAAATCCCGACCTGAAACACTTTCTTAACAGTTGCAACAGGACTCATAGACACAACACTAGGCACAAGAGCCTCTGACATAAAATGGCCCAAAATCTGGAAAACTCTGCTAGAAATCTCCAGAACCACTGGTTCAGCATTTTTAAAACTACACTTAAAAAACACTTTATCTCCTTAACTTATCCCAGCCCATCATAAATACTACACATGTAAAAACTGTACATGCATTTGCTCAATATCATGAACATAGGTAAAACTTTGAGTCAGTATATACACCTACCATCCGACTTACGACCGAGTTCGGTTCCGAGAAACCGGTTGTAAGTCGAAACGGACGTAAGTCGAACTTTACTACTGAATATCAACATATCATTTTTGTAATGACTTTATTTTATTGTTTTATTTTGGTATTTCATGTTTTACTTTACTTTTTATGCTGTTAGTACTGTATTTTATACTGTAAGGTTTAGGATAAACACTGTGTACAACACAAACACTTGTTTATTTCCCAGAAATTTGGCATAAAAAACACGGTCGTAAGTCGAGTCGTCGTATGTCGAGCAGGTCGTAAGTCGGATGGTAGGTGTACTTATTCTCAATATCTGTACTCACCTCAGATGTTAAGCACAAGTCTTATTAAGGCCATATAACATGACTTAATAGAATACTCAGTTCTCTTGTATTCATTGTAACTCGTTGAATGACCATATGTCACCATGGTTGTTTAATTGGGATTTCTTAAGCTGAGTTGATGAGGTTATGCTGTTTGTGGAGACACTGGTGTCTGTTACTAAGATAAGATTTTAGGTATGCAAGGGTATGTCCATAAGTATAAGCAATGGAAGTCCTGAGGTTATACTACAGCTCTACACTTCATTAGTAAGGCTTCACTTAGATTATGCAGCTCAGTTTTGGTCTCCATATTATAGAATGGATATAAAGGAGGGGTGTTAATGTTGCAGTTTTATAACTGTAGTGTCAAGCACCCCTCTGGCAAGACAGTGATGGAATGAATGATGATGAAAGTTTTTCTTTTTCAGGCCACCTTCCCTTGGCGGCCACTCTGCCTTGGTGGGAATCGGCCGATGTGTTAATAAAAAAAAATAGATTTGTTAGCAAACATTCAGCAAAGAATGACAAATAATACATAGAATAAGAAATGTTCCTTATGAAGAAAGATTGTAATCCCTCAAAATTACATTCTGTTGTAAGATGAATGAGAGGGAGACATGATTGAAGTGTATAAGTGGAAGATGGGTATTAATAGAGGTATAAAGTCTGGAGGATATCCTTCCAAGAGAGAACCCGTAATAATAGATTCAGATGGGATAAGTTTAGATTTAGAAAGGATATAGGAAAGTATTGGTTTGAATATAGAGTAGCTGACGAGGGAGAACAGTCTACCTAGTAGGGTTATTGCAGCTAAAACCTTGGGTAGCTTCAAATTTAGGTTGCATAAATACATGAGTGAGAAGGGTTGGATTTAAATGGGATGTGCACAGGAGTTAAAAGGGTTATCAAAGTTTATTGCTTGGGTAGCATTGAAAATGGGTTGGGCAGATATTTTTGTTAGTGAGTTGGATAGGACAAGGACCTGCCAAGTATGGGCCAATAGGCCTGTTGCAGTGTTCATTCTTATGTTTTTTATTATAATAATCAAAATTCAGTGCTAAACCACCAGGGTTATGTTCTAGTTTAACCCTTTGACTGTCGCAACCCCCAATCCTGAGGTGTCTCCTGGTGTCGCAAAATCTGAAAAAAAAAAAAACTTTCTTATGAAATGATAGAGAATCTTTTCCCGATTGTAATGACACCAAAAAAACGAAATTTGATGGAAAACTGACGGAATTATGCCCTCGCGAAGTTAGCGACCTCGGCGCTGTTTACAAATTGGCGATTTCGCCCACTTTGAGCCCTATTTTCGGCTAATTCCATTGTTCCAGTTGCCCAAACTCATAGCTATTTCTTTAGAACTCCATTTTTTTCTATCGATTGAGTACAAGAAACTGCCCATTTACCGATTTCAACTACCTAATAATGTGGTCAGAAATTTGCAATTTGGCCAATTTCACGAAAACTAAAAAATATGACAATTTCAAAATAAGGTCCAGAATGAACAATGCAGACATTCCTGGCTCTAAAATAACATTTTCTTTGTTCATCAGTCATGTCTCCAGGCCCCTCTGATATTACTCTTGCTTTCTATTTTGAATTTTTATTCAAACAAAAAATAGAAGACTTACTATTATGCAGACTACTGCAATACTGTAATAATTGTATAAATAACATCAACCCATTCATGACTGCACATTAGAATGGCTAGTTGGACATTTATTGGACAATGACATCATTTGTTTACTTTTGAACATTGGCAAAAATCAAACATTTCCTCTACTTTGAGCTCCATTTCTAGGTTCTTTTTATAGAATAATCAATCAAAATCACATCTATTTCTATAATATGTTTTCCATTCTATCAAATGAGACCAAGAAAACGAGAATACAACCATAAATACTATACGAAAATAGACCACAAAGTCGGCATTTTAATTAAAAAAAACGGTCAGTTTTTTTTTTCTCATTATGCACTACGTGCTCCAGGATTTTTTTTATATGGTGCACACTGACCACACAGACCCATTCTCTCACATGTGGGCCTATCAGCTTTCTCCTGCTTGATTTGAAGCCGCTAGAATTTATGAGTATATATACGTCAAACACGGTACCTCGTAAGACGTATATATACGGCCGCGACAGTCAAAGGGTTAAGTTGCAGGATATTTTTGTCTACTTAATTGAATACTTTCTCTAGGTCATTGAAGACTCCCAGAGGATATTAATTTTTTTCAAGTGCTGCATAAAGCAGTTCAAGCATTTGTATGACTGCATCATTCATAATTTTTTTTTCTGCCTAAACCCAAGTTGGCAGAGTTTGTCTAAGTTCAGTGGGATGGTGTATCACTCTGACCCCAGGACTGGCAGAGTTTGTCTAAGTTCAGTGGGATTGTGTATCACTCTGACCCCAGGGCTGGCAGAGTTTGTCTAAGTTCAGTGGGATGGTGTATCACTCTGACCCCACGGTTAGCAGTTTGTCTAAGTTCAGTGGGATGGTGTATCACTCTGACCCCACGGCTGGCAGAGTTTGTCTAAGTTCAGTGGGATGGTGTATCACTCTGACCCCATGGTTGGCAGACTTTGTCTAAGTTCAGAGGGATGGTGTATCACTCTGACCCCAGGACTGGCAGAGTTTGTCTAAGTTCAGTGGAATGGTGTATCACTCTGACCCCACGGCTGGCAGAGTTTGTCTAAGTTCAGTGGGATGGTGTGTCACTCTGACCCCACAGCTGGCAGAGTTTGTCTAAGTTCAGTGGGATGGTGTGTCACTCTGACCCCACAGCTGGCAGAGTTTGTCTAAGTTCAGTGGGATGGTGTATCACTCTGACCCCAGGACTGGCAGAGTTTGTCTAAGTTCAGTGGGATCGTGTATCACTCTGACCCCAGGACTGGCAGAGTTTGTCTAAGTTCAGTGGGATGGTGTATCACTCTGACCCCACGGCTGGCAGAGTTTGTCTAAGTTCAGTGGAATGGTGTATCACTCTGACCCCACGGCTGGCAGAGTTTGTCTAAGTTCAGTGGGATGGTGTATCACTCTGACCCCATGGTTGGCAGAGTTTGTCTAAGTTCAGTGGGATGGTGTATCACTCTGACCCCATGACTGGCAGAGTTTGTCTAAGTTCAGTGGGATGGTGTGTCACTCTGACCTCACGGCTGGCAGAGTTTGTCTAAGTTCAGTGGGATGGTGTATCACTCTGACCCCACGGCTGGCAGAGTTTGTCTAAGTTCAGTGGGATGGTGTATCATTCTGGCCCTAGGACTGGCAGAGTTTGTCTAAGTTCAGTGGGATGGTGTGTCACTCTGACCCCACGGCTGGCAGACTTTGTCTAAGTTCAGAGGGATGGTGTATCACTCTGACCCCAGGACTGGCAGAGTTTGTCTAAGTTCAGTGGGATGGTGTATCACTCTGACCCCACGGCTGGCAGAGTTTGTCTAAGTTCAGTGGGATGGTGTGTCACTCTGACCCCACAGCTGGCAGAGTTTGTCTAAGTTCAGTGGGATGGTGTATCACTCTGACCCCACGGCTGGCAGAGTTTGTCTAAGTTCAGTGGGATGGTGTATCACTCTGACCCCATGGTTGGCAGAGTTTGTCTAAGTTCAGTGGGATGGTGTATCACTCTGACCCCATGGTTGGCAGAGTTTGTCTAAGTTCAGTGGGATGGTGTATCACTCTGACCCCATGGCTGGCAGAGTTTGTCTAAGTTCAGTGGGATGGTGTATCACTCTGACCCCATGGTTGGCAGAGTTTGTCTAAGTTCAGTGGGATGGTGTATCACTCTGACCCCATGGTTGGCAGAGTTTGCCTAAGTTCAGTGGGATGGTGTATCACTCTGACCCCATGGCTGGCAGAGTTTGTCTAAGTTCAGTGGGATGGTGTGTCACTCTGACCTCACGGCTGGCAGAGTTTGTCTAAGTTCAGTGGGATGGTGTGTCACTCTGACCCCACGGCTGGCAGACTTTGTCTAAGTTCAGAGGGATGGTGTATGATTCTGACCCCAGGACTGGCAGAGTTTGTCTAAGTTCAGTGGGATGGTGTATCACTCTGACCCCAGGACTGGCAGAGTTTGTCTAAGTTCAGTGGGATGGTGTATCACTCTGACCCCAGGACAAAATACTGCCAGGTCTTGATTAGAGCAAATTCGAACAGTGCGAATTTAATGCTAGCTCTCCCATAACTTTTGTTTTTTAACAAGTCGACCATCTCCCACCAAGGCAGGGTGACCCAAAAAAGAAAGAAAATCCCCAAAAAGAAAATACTTTCATCATCATTCAACACTTTCACCTCACTCACACATGATCACTGTTTCTGCAGAGGTGCTCAGAAACACAACAGTTCAGAAGCGTACGTATAAAGATACACAACATATCCCTCCAAACTGCTAATATCCCGAGCCCCTCCTTTAGAGTGCAGGCATTGTACTTCCCATTTCCAGGACTCAAGTCCGGCTATACAAAAATAACCGTTTCCCCTGAATCCCTTCACTAAATATTACCCTGCTCACACTCCAACAGATCGTCAGGTCCCAAGTACGATTCGTCTCCATTCACTCCTATCGAACGTGCTCATGCACGCCTGCTGGAAGTCCAAGCCCCTCACCCACAAAACCTCCCTTACCCCTTCCTTCCAACCTTTTCGAGGATGACCCCTACCCCACCTTCCTTTCCCTAAAGATTTATATGCTCTCCATGTCATTCTACTTTGATCCATTCTCTCTGAATGACCAAACCACCTCAACAACCCCTCTTCAACCCTCTGACTAATACTTTTATTAACTCCACACCTTCTTCTAATTTCCACACTCCGAATTTTTTGCATAATATTTACACCACACATTACCCTTGGACAGGACATCTCCACTGCCTCCAACCGCCTCCTCGCTGCTGCATTCACAACCCAAGCTTCACACCCATACAATAGTGTTGGTGCTACTATACTTTCATACATTCCCTTTATTGCTTCCATAGATAACGTTTTTTGTCTCCACATATACCTCAATGCACCACTCACCTTTTTTTCCCTCATCAGTTCTATGATTAACCTCATCCTTCATAAATCCATCCGCCGACACGTCAACTCCCAAGTATCTGAAAACATTCACTTCTTCCATACTCCTCCTCCCCAATTTGATATCCAATTTTTCTTTATCTAAATCATTTGATACCCTCATCACCTTACTCTTTTCTATGTTCACTTTCAACTTTCTACCTTTACATACACTCCCAAACTCATCCACTAACCTTTGCAATTTTTCTTTAGAATCTCCCATGAGCACAGCATCATCAGCAAAAAGCAATTGTATCAATTCCCATTTTGTATTTGATTCCCCATAATTTAATCCGACCCCTCTCCCGAACACCCTTGCATTTACTTCTTTTACAACCCGGTAAAGGGTTAAACAACCATGGTGACATTACACATCCCTGTCTAAGACGTACTTTTACCGGGAAGTAGTCTCCCTCTCTTCTACACACCCTAACCTGAGCCTCACTATCCTCATAAAAACTCTCTACAGCATTTAGTAACTTACAACCTATTCCATATACAGTGGACCCCCGCATAACGATTACCTCCGAATGCGACCAATTATGTAAGTGTAATTATGTAAGTGCGTTTGTACGTGTATGTTTGGGGGTCTGAAATGGACTAATCTACTTCACAATATTCCTTATGGGAACAAATTCGGTCAATACTGGCACCTGAACATACTTCTGGAGTGAAAAAATATCGTTAACCGGGGGTCCACTGTACTTGCAACATCTGCCACATTGCTCCCCTATCCACTCTATCATATGCCTTTTCTAAATCCATAAATGCAATAAAAACTTCCCTACCTTTATCTAAATACTGTTCACATATATGCTTCAATGTAAACACTTGATCTACACATCCCCTACCCACTTTAAAACCTCCTTGCTCATTCGCAATCCTACATTCTGTCTTACCTCTAATTCACAAATAACCCGCACATAAAAGAGAGAAGCTTACGACGACGTTTCGGTCCGACTTGGACTCCACATTGACAGTCACACTGTGTGACTTTGTCAATGGTCCAACTCGGACCGAAACGTCGTCGTAAGCTTCTCTCTTTTATGTGCGGGTTATTTGTGTATCGTTCCAGTCACGGTATTGTGCCTTTTTTGTCATTTACCTCTAATTCTTTCAATTATAACCCTTCTGGTATACTCAGTAAACTTATTCTTCTATAATTTTTACAATCTCTCTTGTCCCCCTACCCTTTATATAAAGGGACTATACATGCTCTCTGCCAATCCCTAGGTACCTTCCCCTCTTTCATACATTTATTAAACAAAAATACCAACCACTCTAACACTATATCCCCCCCTGCTTTTAACATTTCTGTCATGATCCCGTCAGTTCCAGCTGCTTTACCCCCTTTCATTCTACATAATGCCTCACGCACCTCCTCCACACTTACATCCTGTTCTTCTTCACTCCTAAAAGATGGTATACCTCCCTGGCCAGTGCATGAAATTACCGCTTCCCTTTCTTCATCGACATTTAAAAGTTCCTCAAAATATTCTCGCCATCTACCCAATACCTCCATCTCCCCACCTACTACCTCCCCTACTCTGTTTTTAACTGACAAATCCATTCGTTCTTTAGGCTTTCTTAACTTGTTTAACCCTTTCAGGGTCCAGAGGCCAAATTTCAAAGGGTGCACCAGTGTCCAAGAATTTAAAAAAAAAAGTTTGTTATTTTTTCTTATGAAATGGTAGAGAATCTTTTTCTGAAGGTAATAAAACAAAAAGTACGAAATTTGATGGAAAATTGATGAAATTATGCTCTCGCGAATTTTAATGTGTCAGCGATATTTAGGAATCGGCGATTTTGCCGACTTTGACTCCCATTTTAGGCCAATTACATTATTCCAGTCGACCAAATTCTTAGCTATTTCACTAGTTTTACTTCTATTCTATCGATTGAGCACAAGAAATCGCCCAGTCAACTGTTTCAACTACAAAATAAAGTGATCAGAAATTGGTAATTTGGCCAATTTAACACAAAGTTCAAAATATTCCAATTTCAAAATAGGGTCCAGAATAAACAATGTAGGTATTCCTGGCACTAAACTAACATTTCCTCTGCTCATTAGTTATATTTTCAGCTTTACAAGTGAATTCCATTTTGATTTTTTGTTCACATAATGAAGTTTTATTCAAACCAAAAAATAGAAGATTTACTCTTATGCAATATTGCAATAATTGTATAAATATCATCACCACATTTGTGAATGTATATTAGACCCACCAGCTGGCGTGTATTAGACGTGTGAGGTCGTTTGTTCACTCTTGAACATCGACAAAAATTTAACATTTCCGCTACTTTGAGCTCAGTTTCAAGCCATTTCCAGTACTAAAACAAATGAATATCATCTCCATTTCTGTAATATGTCTTCCATTCTATCAAATGAGACCAAGAAATCACAAATACAACTATAAAAAACATACGAAAAAACTCTGCAAAGTCGCTGTTTTAATCGAAAATCACGGTCTCAGTTTTTTTTCTCTCATTATACACTGTGTGCTGCAGGATTTGTTTTATGTGGTGCACACATACCACATAGATGTATTCTCTCATATCTAGGCCCAAATTTACCACTCACAGCTTATCAGAGTGAGCTGAGCTCATGGCGTAGATCTACGGTTTGGACCCCGAACGTAAAGCCGTAGATCTATGGGACGGACCCTGACAGGGTTAACTCCAGAATTTTTTTTTATTTTCATTAAAATTTCTTGACAGTGCCTCTCCCACTCTATCATCTGCTCTCCTTTTGCACTCTCTCACCACTCTCTTCACCTTTCTTTTACTCTCCATATACTCTACTCTTCTTATAACACTTCTGCTTTGTAAAAACCTCTCATAAGCTAACTTTTTCTCTTTTATCACACCCTTTACTTCATCATTCCACCAATCACTCCTCATTCCTCCTGCCCCCACCCTCCTATAACCACAAACTTCTGCCCCACATTCTAATACTGCATTTTTAAAACTATTCCAACCCTCTTCAACCCCCCCTCACTATTCATACTTGCACCAGCCCACCTTTCTGCCAATAGTTGCTTATATCTCACCCGAACTTCCTCCTCCCTTAGTTCATACACTTTCACCTCCCTCTTGCTTGTTGTTGCCATTTTCCTCTTTTCCCATCTACCTCTTACTCTAACTGTAGCTACAACTAAATAATGATCCGATATATCAGTTGCCCCTCTATAAACATGTACATCCTGGAGCCTACCCATCAACCTTTTATCCACCAATACATAATCCAACAAACTACAGTACTTTCATTACATGCTATATCATACCTTGTATATTTATTTATCCACTTCTTCATAAAATATGTATTACTTATTACCAAACCTCTTTCTACACATACCTCAATTAACCCCTTGACTGTCGCAACCCCCAATCCTGAGGTGTCTCCTGGTGTCGCAATATTTAAAAAAAAAAAATTATTTTTTCTTATGAAATGATAGAGAATCTTTTCCCGATTGTAATGACACCAAAAAAAAACGAAATTTGATGGAAAACTGACGGAATTATGCTCTCGCGAAGTTAGCGACCTCGGCTCTGTTTACAAATCGGCAATTTCGCCCACTTTGAGCCCTATTTTCGGCTAATTCTCTTGTTTCAGTTGCCCAAACTCATAGCTATTTCTTTAGAACTCCATTTTTTCTATCGATTGAGTACAAGAAACTGCCCATTTACCGATTTCAACTACCTAATAATGTGGTCAGAAATTTGCAATTTGGCCAATTTCACGAAAACTAAAAAATATGACAATTTCAAAATAAGGTCCAGAATGAACAATGCAGACATTTCTGGCTCTAAAATAACATTTTCTTTGTTCATCAGTCATGTCTCCAGGCCCCTCTGATATTACTCTTGCTTTCTATTTTGAATTTTTATTCAAACAAAAAATAGAAGACTTACTATTATGTAGACTACTGCAATATTGTAATAATTGTATAAATAACATCAACCCATTCATGACTGCATATTAGAATGGCTAGTTGGACATTTATTGGACAATGACATCATTTGTTTACTTTTGAACATTGGCAAAAATCAAACATTTCCCCTACTTTGAGCTCCATTTCTAGGTTCTTTTTATAGTAAAATCAATCAAAATCACCTCTATTTCTATAATATGTTTTCCATTCTATCAATTGAGACCAAGAAAACGAGAATACAACCATAAATACTATACGAAAATAGACCACAAAGTTGGCATTTTAATTAAAAAAAACGGTCGGAGTTTTTTTTTCTCATTATGCACTGTGTGCTCCAGGATTTTTTTTATATGGTGCACACTGACCACACAGACCCATTCTCTCACATGTGGGCCTACCAGCTTTCTCCTGCTTGATTTGAAGCCGCTAGAATTTATGAGTATATATACGTCAAACACGGTACCTCGTAAGACGTATATATACGGCCGCGACAGTCAAAGGGTTAAAGGCTCCCCATTTTCATTTACCACGGCACCCCAAATTTACCTACTACTCCCTCCACAACATTTTTGCCCACTTTAGCACTGAAATCCCCAACCACCATTACTCTCACACTTGGTTCAAAACTCCCCACGCATTCACTCAACATTTCCCAAAATCTCTCTCTCTCTCCTCTACACTTCTCTCTTCTCCAGGTATATATAACTTGTGTTCAAAAATTACATAATTAAATAGTGTGAATGTGAAGAAAGCAACACTGACAGGTGGGGGAAGTGAAGCCAGGACAAGTCAATAATAAAACTCAGGTCAGTGTGTTAACCACTTGACCAACTAGCTCTAAGAAGACTCGTACAACTAGGTATATTTCTATACACCATAGGGATGTTGGTATGGGTCACTACTGTGACTATAAATGCAGGTTTTCACAGACAAATTCCACACCAGTGTTTGTGGTCACAGTGATAGCCCATGCTACCCTCCCTATGGTGTATAGATTATTATAATCAAAACTAAGCACTAAACCCACCAGGGTTATACAGCTATGGTGTATAGAAATATAGTTGTAAAAATCTTTTTATAGCCAGCTGGCTAAGTTGTTAACACACTGGCCTGCAAGTTTTTGCACTCACTTGCCAGAAGTTCAAGCCCCACCTGTTCCTAGATTTATTTGCAATAGTGTTATTATGATTTCATGACTAATAATGAATAAAGATTATTACTAGTAGTAATAGTATTGTTTCCACAGGTGTTGGCTGTTGACTTGCTGTTACCTGGGGTTGGAGAGGTTGCTGGTGGAGGAGTGAGGGAGAACAATGTGGCTGTCCTCCACCATCGTCTCCAACAACAACAACTCTTGGAGACACTGGGGTGGTACCTGGAGTTGCGAAGACTGGGTGGCTGTCCGCCCACCGCTGGCTTTGGTCTCGGCTTCGAGCGACTGCTTCAGTTCATGCTGGGCATCAGCAACATTAAGGATACCATAGCATTTCCCCGGTGGTCGTACCATTGTTTGTGCTGAACAATTACAAACTAGCAGCCAATATGTTGCGATGAATGACTGTCAATGAACAATCACAAGATTGAACTATGACCCATCACTCTACTACTTAACCACAAAGCTTACAATATACTTCACTGTACCACTATATTGGGCACATTATATGTTTTGTGGTACAATGCTGGGCTTGCTACCTGTCAATACCAAGGTCCATTGGTACCAACACTTATGTGGATGTGAAGTGTGGGTTTTAAACAGAGTCAGGAGGAGGTAGTCAAGATGTCAGGTTTGATGTGCAATGTGACTACATATTATGTAGAGAATTCAGTGTAGAACTTCAAAGGTGATGTAGGGTTGACCAAGGGTATAATTATTATTACAATTAAAACTAAGTGCTAAACCCACAAGGTCATACAGCACTGCAGGGCAGGATGTGCTAAAGGTGAAATACCTAAAGATTAGAGACAAGTGAGGAGTATGCAAGAGGCAGTGTCAGTAAGAGTAGTGGGCAGTGTTAAAGGGGAAAATATACTGTATCTTAAAACATTAAAGACAAATTTTCAAAAATGTCTCAAAAATTTACCCAGCATCTTGGAGGCCGAAGATTACATTGCTCTTAAGCCTCAACCTAAGCCTAGTGAAGTGTTTCAATGTGTTAGGTAAGACACATATGCAACAGTTAGGTATCTTTATTTCGAAATAAAGATACCTAACTGTTGCATATGTGTCTTACCTAACAATCTGTCGGTATTTTATACCATTTTAATGTTCATCGAAGTGTTTCAATACTAGACAGTAATCTAACTTCTGTATATGACCCAATAATGAATCATGGAAGTATTTTGTATAAAATAATGAATGAAAAAATATGTACTGTTAGTGTCAATTGCCAACAAATTTTTGTGTAAAAGCATGCAAGAGGAGTATTGTTGTTCACTTACCTCAGTAATAAACAGTTTGTTAGGTAAGACACATATGCAACAGTTAGGTATCTTTATTACGAAACGTTTCGCCTACACAGTAGGCTTCTTCAGTCGAGTACAGAAAAGTTGATAGAAGCAGAAGAGACTTGAAGACGATGTAATCAGTCCATCACCCTTAAAGTTTTGAGGTGGTCAGTCCCTCAGTCTGGAGAAGAGCATTGTTCCGAAGTCTGAAACAATATGTTTCATATTGTTTCAGACTTCGGAACAATGCTCTTCTCCAGACTGAGGGACTGACCACCTCAAAACTTTAAGGGTGATGGACTGATTACATCGTCTTCAAGTCTCTTCTGCTTCAATCAACTTTTCTGTACTCGACTGAAGAAGCCTACTGTGTAGGCGAAACGTTTCGTAATAAAGATACCTAACTGTTGCATATGTGTCTTACCTAACAACCTGTCGGTATTTTATACCATTTTAATGTTCAATAAACAGTTTCTCTGGTGGTAGTGGGTCAGTGTAATATTACATTACTTGCCATACACTCCTTTATACATACATGGCTACCACTCCTCATGGTTATGTCAATTTGTTTTTGTATGGCTGTCTGTATTATATTTATATATGTAACACATTTCTTATATAATCATGAAACGTGATAACTGGAATAATTAAAATGTAAAAAATATTGTAAACATATATTTTATAGGTTCCAGAGAGACATAGACGTAGTACCAATATCATGGCATCTCCAGCACTACTGAGACTTAATCTTAAGTGTTTGCCTTGCCTGGGATAGCTTCTCCCACTTTCTGAAGACAAATGATGATTTTAATTAGTGAAAAAATTTAGAAAAAAAGTTGCAGTAATTTACACACACAGTAGACTTATATTACAAAGGTTTATTTACTGTGTTTTGGTTATTACACTATTGCGGCATATTTTTATATAACACTTCAATTAATTTGGTTTCATTTCTGGGTGGGGAAAAAATTTGAAGTGCTGCGAGCTGGAGTGAGAGATATTTCTCTTGGGGCAGGCTGCCTCTGGGTCAGGCCATTGTCTTTACAGGGAAGGCCCAGCTTCCTTCCCTGACACCCCCATCCAAGTCTCTGTACATACACATCTCGTTCAATTCCTAGATTTGTGTTTGCAAATCGGGTTTTGGTATTTTTATTGCCATACATTGCATCTGCGAATCAACCATGGCACTCAAGAATGATACTGGAAGAGGCAAGAAAAAGTCTGTCTTGAAATTATGAAGAAAATCAAGATATTAGACAAGCTTAAGAGTGGTTCATGTGTGGTGGACATGGCGAGCACTAGATCTGCATTGTTACCGCTAGTGCTCCAACCGTAGATCAATGTTATATTTTTCCTGTCTCCAAATTTGGCATGATTGGCCTGAGATGCCTGGTCAGCATAGAATGGGTCTTAACACTCAATGTGCACAATATTAAAAAAATCTGGGACCACTTAGTGCCTTGTGGGAGCACCAGTTCAATCCAGTGCCAGCTAGAGCAACAGCACGGTAAACACTATACATTCACTGATGCTATGTTCTGTTAACACTCCCTTTTAAGAGGAAAGTGATGAACCAGAGTTTAGTGGCTTTGAGACGAATGTGGCCACGAGTGGTTGAGGAAATATAAAAAACCTCGATAATAACCCACGTGCAACATTTATGCAACATCCTTTCAATTTTGATACCACTGGTAGTGTCATCCTGCCAGAATGTCCTACAGCCTATGCCCTAAGTAAAGAGAAAATTCTGGAACGTGTAATACGTGTTCAGTGGGCTGGCTAGCTGATTGACTTTGGCTGTCTCTTTCTCGGTCTGTCTGTATCTATCTCTGTCTCATAGATACACATAAATACAATTATACATGTGTAAATTACCTAGGATAACCCAAAAAATCCAGACAAAGTGCTATACTGTACTTGTAGATATAATGCATAATAAGCATGACTGGCAAGCAATACACATTTTCATTTGTTCAGGGATCAGACGTGACGACTCTGCATCGTACGTAATATCTGTTGATTCATGAGTTGCTCTCTCTCAGACAGGGAGACAGGAAGACAGACAGATAAGCAGAGAGCTAGACAGACAGACACATGTTTATGTGTAACAGTGAAAACAAATAAAGCCAAGTGTCACTCCACTGTTGCACCGTCAGCAGTGGAATGACACACGTCTTACACCATACTTCAAGGAGTTTCATATATACTCCTGCGTGTCTAAAATATTGCTGGGGCCTATAAATATTATGTATATATTTCTAGACAATAGTGTGTGACTAAGGCAGGTGAAAATGTTCACCTGTCACTTTGTGACTGAGTACTATTTCAGTACCTAATATTAGTGTCAGAGCAAAGATTGGCTATGGAATCACAAGAACTACTACAAATTGTAATTATCAGAACATAAAAATTATAAAAATTTAAAAAAAAAAAATGAGAAAAAAAAAGTGTATCGGGACCACTTTTGCAAGTGGTAATACTTCATGTTGCCGTCAGCGCCAACTTCGCGGTCTTATATCTCAGTAGGTACTGAACCTAAATATTTTTTTTTATCCTATTACATGTAGAAGGAGTAGCAATAATGTTGAAGGATAAGCTATGGCAGGAAAAGGGACTATAAATGTATTAATTCAAGGATTATGTGGAGTAAAATAAAGATTGGATGTGAAAAGTGGGTTATAGTAAGCGTGTATGCACCTGGAGAAGAAAGAAGTGTTGAGGAGAGAGACAGATTTTGGGAAATGTTGAGTGAATGTGTGGGGAGTTTTGAATCAAGTGTGAGAGTAATGGTGGTTGGGGATTTCAATGCTAAAGTGGGTAAAAATGTTATGGAGGGAGTAGTAGGTAAATTTGGGGTGCCAGGGGTAAATGTAAATGGGGAGCCTTTAATTGAGCTATGTGTAGAAAGAGATTTGGTAATAAGTAATACATATTTTATGAAAAAGAGGATAAATAAATATACAAGGTATGATGTAGCACGTAATGAAAGTAGTTTGTTAGATTATGTATTGGTGGATAAAAGGTTGATGGGTAGGCTCCAGGATGTACATGTTTATAGAGGGGCAACTGATATATCGGATCATTATTTAGTTGTAGCTACAGTTAGAGTAAGAGGTAGATGGGAAAAGAGGAAGGTGGCAACAACAAGTAAGAGGGAGGTGAAAGTGTATAAACTAAGGGAGGAGGAAGTTCGGGGGAGATATAAGTGACTGTTGGCAGAAAGGTGGGCTAGTGCAAAGATGAGTAGTGGGGGGGTTGAAGAGGGTTGGAATAGTTTTAAAAATGCAGTATTAGAATGTGGGGCAGAAGTTTGTGGTTATAGGAGGGTGGGGGCAGGAGGAATGAGGAGTGATTGGTGGAATGATGAAGTAAAGGGTGTGATAAGAGAGAAAAAGTTAGCTTATGAGAGGTTTTTACAAAGCAGAAGTGTTATAAGAAGAGCAGAGTATATGGAGAGTAAAAGAAAGGTGAAGAGAGTGCAAAAGGAGAGCAGATGATAGAGTGGGAGAAGCACTGTCAAGAAATTTTAATGAAAATAAGAAAAAATTTTGGAGTGAGTTAAACAAGTTAAGAAAACCTAGGGAAAGTATGGATTTGTCAGTTAAAAACAGAGTAGAGGAGTTAGTAGATGGGGAGATGGAGGTATTAGGTAGATGGCGAGAATATTTTGAGGAACTTTTAAATGTTGAGGAAGAAAGGGAGACGGTAATTTCATGCACTGGTCAGGGAGAT
This sequence comes from Cherax quadricarinatus, assembly GCF_038502225.1. NCBI lineage: Eukaryota > Metazoa > Arthropoda > Malacostraca > Decapoda > Parastacidae > Cherax > Cherax quadricarinatus. The sequence continues at coordinate 24,541,577 of NC_091334.1, read as the reverse complement.
ATACCATCTTTTAGGAGTGAAGAAGAGCAGAATGTAAGTGTGGGGGAGGTATGCGAGGCATTACGTAGAATGAAAGGGGGTAAAGCAGCTGGAACTGATGGGATCATGACAGAAATGTTAAAAGCAGGGGGGGATATAGTGTTGGAGTGGTTGGTACTTTTGTTTAATAAATGTATGAAAGAGGGGAAGGTACCTAGGGATTGGCAGAGAGCATGTATAGTCCCTTTATATAAAGGGAAAGGGGACAAAAGAGATTGTAAAAATTATAGAGGAATAAGTTTATCGAGTATACCAGGAAAAGTGTACGGTAGGGTTATAATTGAAAGAATTAGAGGCAAGACAGAATGTAGGATTGCGGATGTGCAAGGAAGTTTCAGAGTGGGTAGGGGATGTGTAGATCAAGTGTTTACATTGAAGCATATATGTGAACAGTATTTAGATAAAGGTAGAGAAGTTTTTATTGCATTTATGGATTTAGAAAAGGCATATGATAGAGTGGATAGGGGAGCAATGTGGCAGATGTTGCAAGTATATGGAATAGGTGGTAAGTTACTAAATGCTGTAAAGAGTTTTTATGAGGATAGTGAGGCTCAGGTTAGGGTGTGTAGAAGAGAGGGAGACTACTTCCCGGTAAAAGTAGGTCTTAGACAGGGATGTGTAATGTCACCATGGTTGTTTAATATATTTATTGATGGGGTTGTAAAAGAAGTAAATGCTAGGGTGTTCGGGAGAGGGGTGGGATTAAATTATGGGGAATCAAATTCAAAATGGGAATTAACACAGTTACTTTTTGCTGATGATACTGTGCTTATGGGAGATTCTAAAGAAAAATTGCAAAGGTTAGTGGATGAGTTTGGGAATGTCTGTAAAGGTAGAAAGTTGAAAGTGAACATAGAAAAGAGTAAGGTGATGAGAGTATCAAATGATTTAGATAAAGAAAAATTGGATATCAAATTGGGGAGGAGGAGTATGGAAGAAGTGAATGTTTTCAGATACTTGGGAGTTGACGTGTCGGCGGATGGATTTATGAAGGATGAGGTTAATCATAGAATTGATGAGGGAAAAAAGGTGAGTGGTGCATTGAGGTATATGTGGAGTCAAAAAACGTTATCTATGGAGGCAAAGAAGGAAATGTATGAAAGTATAGTAGTACCAACACTCTTATATGGGTGTGAAGCTTGGGTGGTAAATGCAGCAGCGAGGAGACAGTTGGAGGCAGTGGAGATGTCCTGTCTAAGGGCAATGTGTGGTGTAAATATTATGCAGAAAATTCGGAGTGTGGAAATTAGGAAAAGGTGTGGAGTTAATAAAAGTATTAGTCAGAGGGCAGAAGAGGGGTTGTTGAGGTGGTTTGGTCATTTAGAGAGAATGGATCAAAGTAGAATGACATGGAAAGCATATAAATCTATAGGGGAAGGAAGGCGAGGTAGGAGTCGTCCTCGAAAGGGTTGGAGAGAGGGGGTAAAGGAGGTTTTGTGGGCAAGGGGCTTGGATTTCCAGCAAGCGTGCGTGAGCGTGTTAGATAGGAGTGAATGGAGACGAATGGTACTTGGGACCTGACGATCTGTTGGAGTGTGAGCAGGGTAATATTTAGTGAAGGGATTCAGGGAAACTGGTTATTTTCATATAGTCGGACTTGAGTCCTGGAAATGGGAAGTACAATGCCTGCACTTTAAAGGAGGGGTTTGGGATATTGGCAGTTTGGAGGGATATGTTGTGTATCTTTATACGTATATGCTTCTAAACTGTTGTATTCTGAGCACCTCTGCAAAAACAGTGATTATGTGTGAGTGTGGTGAAAGTGTTGAATGATGATGAAAGCATTTTCTTTTTGGGGATTTTCTTTCTTTTTTGGGTCACCCTGCCTCGGTGGGAGACGGCCGACTTGTTGAAAAAAAAATAAAATGTAGAAAAATGTCCTCTATTTTAATAAAAAAAAAATTTTCTCAAAATATTGAGAGATCTGGGCAAGAGAACGTAGACCTACATTTGGACAGTTAAGGGGTTAACATATCTGTACAACATTTAAGGTGCCTCAGAGTGATTATTATTGTGTTATTATTATGGCATATTCAAGACTAATAAGACACTCTTAATGATTTTAATGTGTACCTGCATGCCAGCAGTGTGTAAGTTTATTTAGGTATAGTACACAAGTATAATTATCAGAGTATATATAAAATACAGTAGACCATCATTTAGTATGGTAGTTATGTTCCTGAAAATGCTGTGTTAGGTAAAAAATCATGTAAGATGAACTGAAGAACTTGTGACTTTGTCAATGGTCCAAGTCGGACCGAAACGTCGTCGTAAGCTTCTCTCTTTTATGTGCGGGTTATTTGTGTATCGTTCCAGTCACGGTATTGTGCCTTTTTGTTATTTAACTGAAGAACTTATGGGAAAAATAGGGTTATGTTCCTGGGAGCCCCAAAAAAGTCATGAGAACAGACAAAGTAAAGAAAGCAATGAGCATCCTGATGATCAGATAAGGAAGGAACATTTGCCTCAGCATAGAAGCTTTCAACAGGGGATGAACGAAAGGCACCAAGGCATAAACATGGACCCTGAGAGTGAAGGGTATCTAACCTAGAAAGAGCGGTAGAAGCTGCAGAATAGACTTGGTCGCCACAATCCAGCTTGGACAAGATTAGGGCGGAATGCAAACAGAGGAGTCTGATGATCTGCTCCCCATGAACAATGTGCAAGAATTTTAAGGAGATTCAGCTGACCATGGCAAGCTGCTTTCAAAAAGGAACTGTAAGGTTTCCATGTCAACTGGCGATCGAAGAGAAGACCAAGAAACTTGACTGTATGTATTACATACTGGAATACAAAAGCCGTGTAAATAAAATGGAGTATCTGGGACAAGAGGACGTCTAGTGAAGGTAATGAAATGGGTTTTTGTACTAGAAAATTTAAATCCGTGAGAAGTGGTCCAATGGAAAAATTGGCCAATCGCATCCTAAAGGGAGGCTGCTACCAGGCGACAGTCAGTGCCTGCGTAAGCTACAGCAAAGTCATCCACATAAAGTGATGACCAAATATGTGATGGATGAACAGAAGGTAGGTCATTTATAGCTAAGAGAAAAAGGGTAGTGCTAAGGACACAACCTTGTGGGACACCCTCAACCTGAACGAAGTCTGAGGAAAGTGAGGCGCCAACACGTATATGAAAATGTCTGTCAGATAAGAGAGCAATAAGGAAAGTTGGTAGATTACTGTGGAGGCCTAAGGAGTTGGCTTGGTGTAAAATGTTATACCCCCAAGTGGTATCACATGCCTTCTCGAGATCAAAAAAGGCCACTAAGATGGAGTGTTTGTTAGCAAAGGCGTTTGCACATACGTATGTAGGTGGAGCAAGAGGTCAAAAGTAGAGTGGCCCTTGCAAAAGCCATATTGGAGAGGGGAAAGATTATTGAGAGTCTCCAAGAACCACATTGCACGTCTATTCACCAATTGTTCCATCACCTTACAGACTACACTGGTCAGGGCAATGGGACAATAGTGAGAGGTATCAAGCCCCGAGGTGCCTGGTTTGTGAAACAGTAGTACAATGGCAGATTTCCATTGTTGAGGGAGAACCCCTATGTCCAAACAAGATTGAAAAGATGCAAAAACGACTGTAAGGGCCATAGAATCAGGCCCAGCTACCGATGACTGGCAAGCGGAAAGTGTAGACTCTAGCTCTAGGAGAGTGAAAGGTACGTTATGCGGCTCCATTCCATTAGAGGAGAAATTCAAGGGCAATTGCTCCTTGGTAGGTTTTGATGCAAGAAATGAAGGATAAAGGTGAAGCCCTTGGGAGACACGGACAAGGTAGTTCCCGATGTCTGTGGCAACTTCAAGAGGTTCTGCAACACTAACACCAGCAACCCACAAAACGGGAGCCGAGTCTGGAGTGTACTTACCACACAACTTTTGTACTTTCTTCCAAACTGCACACAGGGGAAGACGAGGTAATGGTAGACACGTAGTCTTGCCAACAAGTGCGTTTAGCATCGGGAATGACGAGGCGAGCAACTGCCCTTGCCTGCTTAAAATCCAAAAGACGATCTGAGGTCCAATTACATGGATAACAGCCCCACGCAGCACATTTCAAACGCACTGCACGGGGACACAGGAGACCACCAAGGCACGCATGTCTGAGAATGCCTGTCTGAGGTTTGAGGAACAGAGCGTAATGCTGCAGTCAAAACTAAGGTTGAAAACTGGTGCACCAGTTCATCGATAGAGGATGAAAGAGGGTCCCCACAAAAGGTGGTAAGATGAGAGTATAAGTCCCAATTCGCTCGTGCAAATTGTCAACGAGGGCTACGAGGCGGTCAGGAATACGTAGTAGAAGTAAGAAGAACAGGAAAACGATCACTGTCGTGTAAATCTGGGAGAACAGACCAAGCATAATCACGGGCAATTGACAACGAACAGATAGAAAGATCAATGCAAGAGAGAGATTGAGTGCGAGAGTCAAAACGGGTGGGAGCACCCATATTTAAAACATGAAGAGAATGAGAAGTGAGAAGAGTCTCCAACTGATCACCACGAGTCACAGTAGGACCCTCCCCACAGATAATGGTGAGCATTAAAATTACCTAAAAAGATGGGTAGGGGTAGAGGAGAGATCAAAAATACAATATCTAAGATACAGATTGCATGGGAACTGGAAAGGTATAGAGAGCAAACTGTATACCATCTGTGCAAATAAATATGAGCTGCAGTATAATGCAGTAGAGAACGAACAAAAACTTGCTGATACAGCATACCAACGAGCACAAGAAGCGCACTCTCATTAAACAATTCATCAGGAAAGGGATCAGAAGAATGTAACAGCACATAGCCCGAAATGGGACGAATAACAGCTGAACGAATTTTGGGCTCTTGTAACCCGACACATGTTGGGGAAAACTGGGAGAGCAACACTTGGAGCTCTTCCCAATTACCCGAGGCTACGAATATTCCATTGTAAATATGACATTATTTACAAAGACAGGTATGCCAACAATAGTAAGCGATAAAATCTATGGGCTATTAGGGTCAGTGAAGTCAACGTATGGGGGCAATGGTAAGCGTGTAAGCAAGGAGGAATCAGAATGCTGTGAAGGAAAAGACTGTTGCGAGGATCATGAAAAAGAAGGGGCAGAAGAAGGCGCGTTGGTGTCCATCGAGGGTTTCATCTCCGCAATATAGTTGGAGATAGCGTCAAGTGTCTTGGCGGATAAGGAAGATGCCAATACAGTGCCATGAATTCAAAGACAGGTGAGGTAGAGCAGGTAGAGACTGGGGAGACTATGGAGGGAACCAAAAAGGTCTGAGAGGGGCGGGGAGTATGAACCTGGAGAGATGCGCTGGCGGGAGCAGAAGAGTCCTGCAGTGGAACAGGAGAGGAAGGAGGGTGGAAGGTAACAAGGGAAGGAGGAGGGGGGGCAGAAGAGGGGACTACTCACACGGGGGGGGGGGACCTCCACCTTCATGTGAGAGTCAAAGGGAGTGAGAACTAGGCACCGAGGTAGAAGATAGATTCAACTTCACAAATGATAGGCGCAAAGGTGTAGGTTTGCGAGGTCTCACAGATTGAGAAACTAGCGAGTTAGATGAAGTAGAAGTAGGAAGAGATATAGAGGTAGGAGTTTCAGAGGGTAAAACCACAAAAGAATTAGAAATGAAGGTGACCCCGGAAGACATGATAGCAGAGGAGCTGGTAGGCAGGAGGATCATCAAGGATGGAGGTCTCCGAGCTACTCGAGAATAAGGAACACTAGGAAGATTTCCCTGAAGGCAAAGCCGAGAGACAGCCAGTATAAGGCTTCACTCATAACAGATTTCTCATTCATTATGAGAGACTTGACAACAGCGTGAAAAAGAAGGACGAGATTCATTGCAACTGAGATAAGATGAGGGAAGACTACAAGATGCAGCAGCATGATCTGCAGCATTGCAGACTGGGCACTCTGCTGCACCAGCATGATCTGCGGCACCACAGACTGGGCACTCTGCTGCAGATCTGCAGTGTTTAGTGGAGTGTCTGAAGTGCCAGTAATTTTGACACTGTTGGGGAGTAGGGACTACTTTATGGACCTCTAGACAATGGCCCGCAATATAAACGGAGGACGGGAGTTCACGGCAGTCGAAGGTTAAGCGGGTGATGTTACTGGGAGAGCGCCTCCACCCACGAGTGGGCAGGATGTATGTATCCACTTTGAGAATAGGAACGTCCTGAAGGACTAATTGCTCTAAAATATCGCCACAAGACAGAAAATCATTCTGTACAATGGTACGTGGTAAAACTACCGTACCACTGCAAGAATTGAGAGTAGCGTGCTTATGAACTGTAACTGCAATGTTATCAATGGAAGTAAGATGGGAAAGATCATGAGCTTGTTCTGAATTCTGAACTGTAAATGCACATACAGCTTCGAAGAGCATGAAAGGAGATATTTTGGCCAATGTGTCATAAAGGAGCTTTACCAATACTATGGCCAGAAAGATAATCAGTTGGAGATAATGGTTGTAGGGAAAAGAATTTAGTCCACTGTGTACTTGTAAACATGGCGTGCAGAGGAAGTGGGTGTAGCATAGGTTGTTTTTGGGAAGACATTGAAGAACCGTCAACAGTAGGTGGTCTGGGGCATGTAGGAGTAGTGGAACCTCTACTTGTGAGTTTAATCCATTCCATGACCTTGCTCGCAACTGAATTTGCTCATTTGCAGAGTCAATTTTCCTCATTTAAATTAACTGAAATGCAATTAATCCGTTCCAGTGGAATTGTGTGCTTCAATAATTTCGCTAATATCAACTCTATGGCTTATTTATCTATCTCACTTCATCTAATATGACAAACAATATAAATAACATAGAAACCTGATATATATACTCTAAAATGAATAAAATATGTAATTCATGTAGTGGTATGGGCAGTGTCGGTGGTGGATGGGTTTGTCTGGAGACAGGACAAAAATACGTCTGGAATAATTTCGCTAATACATCTATACGGCTTATTTATCTATCACAGTTCATCTAATATGACATAATAAACAATATAAATAACAGAAACCTGATATATACTCTAGAATGAATAAAATATTTCATTATATATGTGGCGGCGGTGGCCGATGAGTGTTTGTCTGGAGACATGACAAAATACTTCTTGAATATTTCGCTAATACATCTATACGGCTTATTTATCTATCACAGTTCATCTAATATGAAATAATAAACAATATAAATAACACAAACCTGATATATATACTCTAGAATGAATAAAATATGCCATTATGTAACAGGTGGAGGCAGCCACAACCGCTCCCTCTATGTTGTGGTAACACTGCCATCTAGTGACGGCCTTTTAAAGCCGTCTATCATTATAATTATTATGTAGTACATTATTATTATATATGTATTATTATTATACGTATTATTATTATTATTTATTTTATTATCACACCGGCCGATTCCCACCAAGGCAGGGTGGCCCGAAAAAGAAAAACTTTCACCATCATTCACTCCATCACTGTCTTGCCAGAAGGGTGCTTTACACTACAGTTTTTAAACTGCAACATTAACACCCCTCCTTCAGAGTGCAGGCACTGTACTTCCCATCTCCAGGACTCAAGTCCGGCCTGCCGGTTTCCCTGAATCCCTTCATAAATGTTACTTTGCTCACACTCCAACAGCACGTCAAGTATTAAAAACCATTTGTCTCCATTCACTCCTATCAAACACGCTCACGCATGCCTGCTGGAAGTCCAAGCCCCTCGCACACAAAACCTCCTTTACCCCCTCCCTCCAACCCTTCCTAGGCCGACCCCTACCCCGCCTTCCTTCCACTACAGACTGATACACTCTTGAAGTCATTCTGTTTCGCTCCATTCTCTCTACATGTCCGAACCACCTCAACAACCCTTCCTCAGCCCTCTGGACAACAGTTTTGGTAATCCCGCACCTCCTCCTAACTTCCAAACTACGAATTCTCTGCATTATATTCACACCACACATTGCCCTCAGACATGACATCTCCACTGCCTCCAGCCTTCTCCTCGCTGCAACATTCATCACCCACGCTTCACACCCATATAAGAGCGTTGGTAAAACTATACTCTCATACATTCCCCTCTTTGCCTCCAAGGACAAAGTTCTTTGTCTCCACAGACTCCTAAGTGCACCACTCACTCTTTTTCCCTCATCAATTCTATGATTCACCTCATCTTTCATAGACCCATCTGCTGACACGTCCACTCCCAAATATCTGAATACGTTCACCTCCTCCATACTCTCTCCCTCCAATCTGATATTCAATCTTTCATCACCTAATCTTTTTGTTATCCTCATAACCTTACTCTTTCCTGTATTCACCTTTAATTTTCTTCTTTTGCACACCCTACCAAATTCATTATTATTGTATTATATTATTATACTTAGTATTACTATTATTATTACAATATAAGTAATTTGTAATTTTTATTCACAAGGATACAAGGGATACAAGGAGAATAGAAGTATCAGGGAAGAGAGAGGTGAAGGTTTATAAACTAAAAGAGGAGGCAGTTAGGGTAAGATATAAACAGCTATTGGAGGATAGATGGGCTAATGAGAGCATAGGCAATGGGGCCGAAGAGGTATGGGGTAGGTTTAAAAATGTAGTGTTAGAGTGTTCAGCAGAAGTTTGTGGTTACAGGAAAGTGGGTGCGGGAGGGAAGAGGAGTGATTGGTGGAATGATGATGTAAAGAGAGTAGTAAGGGAGAAAAAGTTAGCATATGAGAAGTTTTTACAAAATAGAAGTGATGCAAGGAGGGAAGAGTATATGGAGTAAAAGAGAGAGGTTAAGAGAGTGGTGAAGCAATGTAAAAAGAGAGCAAATGAGAGAGTGGGTGAGATGTTATCAACAAATTTTGTTGAAAATAAGAAAAAGTTTTGGAGTGAGATTAACAAGTTAAGGAAGCCTAGAGAACAAATGGATTTGTCAGTTAAAAATAGGAGAGGAGAGTTATTAAATGGAGAGTTAGAGGTATTGGGAAGATGGAGGGAGTATTTTGAGGAATTGTTAAATGTTGATGAAGATAGGGAAGCTGTGATTTCATGTATAGGACAAGGAGGAATAACATCTTGTAGGAGTGAGGAAGAGCCAGTTGTGAGTGTGGGGGAAGTTCGTGAGGCAGTAGGTAAAATGAAAGAGGGTAAGGCAGCCGGGATTGATGGGATAAAGATAGAAATGTTAAAAGCAGGTGGGGATATAGTTTTGGAGTGGTTGGTGCAATTATTTAATAAATGTATGGAAGAGGGTAAGGTACCTAGGGATTGGCAGAGAGCATGCATAGTTCCTTTGTATAAAGGCAAAGGGGATAAAAGAGAGTGCAAAAATTATAGGGGGATAAGTCTGCTGAGTATACTTGGTAAAGTGTATGGTAGAGTTATTATTGAAAGAATTAAGAGTAAGACGGAGAATAAGATAGCAGATGAACAAGGAGGCTTTAGGAAAGGTAGGGGGTGTGTGGACCAGGTGTTTACAGTGAAACATATAAGTGAACAGTATTTAGATAAGGCTAAAGAGGTCTTTGTGGCATTTATGGATTTGGAAAAGGCGTATGACAGGGTGGATAGGGGGGCAATGTGGCAGATGTTGCAAGTGTATGGTGTAGAAGGTAGGTTACTGAAAGCAGTGAAGAGTTTTTACGAGGATAGTGAGGCTCAAGTTAGAGTATGTAGGAAAGAGGGAAATTTTTTCCAAGTAAAAGTAGGCCTTAGACAAGGATGTGTGATGTCACCGTGGTTGTTTAATATATTTATAGATGGGGTTGTAAGAGAAGTAAATGCGAGGGTCTTGGCAAGAGGCGTGGAGTTAAAAGATAAAGAATCACACACAAAGTGGGAGTTGTCACAGCTGCTCTTTGCTGATGACACTGTGCTCTTGGGAGATTCTGAAGAGAAGTTGCAGAGATTGGTGGATGAATTTGGTAGGGTGTGCAAAAGAAGAAAATTAAAGGTGAATACAGGAAAGAGTAAGGTTATGAGGATAACAAAAAGATTAGGTGATGAAAGATTGAATATCAGATTGGAGGGAGAGAGTATGGAGGAGGTGAATGTATTCAGATATTTGGGAGTGGACGTGTCAGCGGATGGGTCTATGAAAGATGAGGTGAATCATAGAATTGATGAGGGAAAAAGAGTGAGTGGTGCACTTAGGAGTCTGTGGAGACAAAGAACTTTGTCCTTGGAGGCAAAGAGGGGAATGTATGAGAGTATAGCTTTACCAACGCTCTTATATGGGTGTGAAGCATGGGTGATGAATGTTACAGCGAGGAGAAGGCTGGAGGCAGTGGAGATGTCATGTCTGAGGGCAATGAGTGGTGTGAATATAATGCAGAGAATTTGTAGTTTGGAAGTTAGGAGGAGGTGCGGGATTACCAAAACTGTTGTCCAGAGGGCTGAGGAAGGGTTGTTGAGGTGGTTCGGACATGTAGAGAGAATGGAGCGAAACAGAATGACTTCAAGGGTGTATCAGTCTGTAGTGGAAGGAAGGCGGGGTAGGGGTCGGCCTAGGAAAGGTTGGAGAGAGGGGGTAAAGGAGGTTTTGTGTGCGAGGGGCTTGGACTTCCAGCAGGCATGCGTGAGCGTGTTTGATAGGAGTGAATGGAGACAAATGGTTTTTAATACTTGACGTGCTGTTGGAGTGTGAGCAAAGTAACATTTATGAAGGGGTTCAGGGAAACTGGCACGCCGGACTTGAGTCCTGGAGATGGGAAGTACAGTGCCTGCACCCTGAAGGAGGGGTGTTAATGTTGCAGTTTAAAAACTGTAGTGTAAAGCACCCTTCTGGCAAGACAGTGATGGAGTGAATGATGGTGAAAGTTTTTCTTTTTCGGGCCACCCTGCCTTGGTGGGAATCGGCCAGTGTGATAATAAAAAAAAATAATAAAAAAAATATAAGATTTATTGTTATGCCATATTGCAATAATTGCATAAATAATGTCAACCAATTCACGATTGCATAGTGGAATAGACAGTGACATCATTTGTTTACTCTTGAACACAGCCAAAACAATCTAACATTTCTCCTGTGTTGAGCTCAATTTCAAGGTACTTTTTGTCATGAAAGCAATCAAAATCGTATCTATTTTTGTAATATACCTTCCATTCTATCAAACGAGACCAAAACATTGAGAATACAACCATAAAAACCATACAGAAATACCGCTAAGGGGTGGCTAATTGCTGAGAAGTGAACTCCATTATTTATGCTTAGATTTCTTTAATTTTTGGTGTATATTAAGAAGCATCTTTCCATCATACATTGCCCAAGTTTCAATAAGATAGTCCAACAAACAAATGAGATACAATTCCCTAGATCAAGATCAAGAGCCCCTCACCAGCTTCAAGGAACCTGCCTTGAGGTCTGCTCGCTTGTGGAAACAAAAAATCGACCCATCGACTGCTCATATTTAGAAAAACTCGCACATGGATGCGCTCACAAGTAGAGGTTCCACTGTAGTACTGCAGGCGGTCCGACCTAAGGGAGGTGGGTGATCCAAAGACCGTCACACCATATTCGGGGAAGCCGGACGCATTGTTAAAAGTGTGCAAGAGGCAGAGGTATTAACAGAAACGGGTGGTGCCTCAGCACCTGGAGGTGACGAAACGTCACCAGCAGAAGGTACAGGGGTATGAGAAGAGCCTAGAGAATGATCCAATAATGAAGCCAGGTCAGAACAGGATGTGGGAACAGAAAAGGGTTTGGTCTAGGAGGGGGGAAGGGGTCATCACAGAACAAACACTCCATGACAGTGGTGCTTCTTGTTAGTTTATCACAGAACAAACACTCCATGACAGTGGTGCCTCTTGTTAGTTTATCACAGAACAAACACTCCATGACAGTGGTGCTTCTTGTTAGTTTATCACAGAACAAACACTCCATGACAGTGGTGCTTCTTGTTAGTTTATCACAGAACAAACACTCCATGACAGTGGTGCTTCTTGTTAGTTTATCACAGAACAAACACTCCATGACAGTGGTGCTTCTTGTTAGTTTATCACAGAACAAACACTCCATGACAGTGGTGCTTCTTGTTAGTTTATCACAGAACAAACACTCCATGACAGTGGTGCTTCTTGTTAGTTTATCACAGAACAAACACTCCATGACAGTGGTGCTTCTTGTTAGTTTATCACAGAACAAACACTCCATGACAGTGGTGCTTCTTGTTAGTTTATCACAGAACAAACACTCCATGACAGTGGTGCTTCTTGTTAGTTTATCACAGAACAAACACTCCATGACAGTGGTGCTTCTTGTTAGTTTATCACAGAACAAACACTCCATGACAGTGGTGCTTCTTGTTAGTTTATCACAGAACAAACACTCCATGACAGTGGTGCTTCTTGTTAGTTTATCACAGAACAAACACTCCATGACAGTGGTGCTTCTTGTTAGTTTATCACAGAATGAACAGTTCATGATAATGGTGCTTTTTTTTTTTTCTTTCTTTCAAGTCGGCCGTCTCCCACCGAGGCAGAGTGACCCAAAAAGAAAATACTTTCATCATTCAACACTTTCTTGTTATTTTAAAGAAAAAAAGAGGGACGGGAGGGACAGTCACTAGAAGGCATGGAAGGGCCGTAAGTTCGTCTTTTCATCTGAGAGGGCCTCGAGCCCACAAGCAGTGCAGATGCAGCATGGAACCCGTGCCATACCCTACCTTTCATGCTACTAAACCAGTGCTCTGGGATAGCAACCGCACATCTACCAAGCCACCTTGGCGGACAAAAAAGGGTGGTCGGAAACTCGCCACAAAGCATACCTCCTTCAGCTGTCACCTCCCAGAACTGACAGGCAGCATCTGGAGATACACCCAGCTTCTGCAGGACACCCCATCCACTTCTCAGAAATCTGGGAAGGAAGCAGGGCACCTCCGGACAATTCAGATTCCATGGCAAACTACACCATGCCCAAGGGACTCCACAGAGTGGGACAAACCCCAGCACACTACCTTCTACCTAGAAACCATAATGCCTGAGGGGAGGACCCTACAGACAACAAATAGGACTGGGAAAGGGGAGAGTTAAGAGGGAGGAGGAAAGGGGGGGAAAAGGTGGGGGATGGGGAGAATAGGATAGGGAAGGGAGGATTGGGAGGTACATGTACAGTGGACCCCCACCTTATGATGGCATGACGTTACATTAAATCCACCATATGATAAATTTTAACGCAAAAATTTTGCCTCGCCTCACGCTAAATCACCTCACGTGATTCGTCTGAGACGCGTCCCACGTGTGGCCCAAGCGCGCCTCAGGTGCCCTGTGGGTGCCAGTGTTTACAAGCCAGCCAGTGCGATCACATCCACGCATACAATCGGAACATTTCATATTATCACAGTGTTTTTAGTGATTGTACCTACAAAATAAGTCACCATGGGCCCCAAGAAAGCTTCTAGTGCCAACCGTGCAGTAAAAAAGGTGAAAATTACTATGGAAATGAAGAAAGATAATTGCTAAGTATGAAAGTGGAGTGTGCGTCTCGGAGCTGGCCAGGTTGTATACCAAACCCCAATCAACCATCGTTACTCTCATGGCCAACAAAACGGCAGTCAAGGAAGCCGTTCTTGCAAAAGGTGCAACTTTGTTTTCAAATAAGAGATCGCAAGTACTCGAAGATGTTGAGAGACTGTTATTGGTGTGGATAAACGAAAAACAGATAGCAGGAGATAGCATCTCTCAAGAAATCGTATGTGAAAAGGTTAGGAAGTTGCATGAGGATTTAATTAGAAAAATGCCTGCAACTAGTGGTGATGTGAGTGAATTTAAGGCCAGCAAAGGTTGATTTGAGAGATTTAAGAATCGTAGTGGCATACATAGTGTGATAAGGCTGAAAAATATGTGAAGGAATTCAAGGAGTACATAGACAGTGAAGGACTGAAACCTGAACAAGTGTTTGTGACAAAACAGGCCTGTTTTGGAAGAAAATGCCAAACAGGACCTACATTACTCAGGAGGAAAAGGCACTCCCAGGACATAAGCCTATGAAAGGCTTACTCTCTTGATGTGTGCTAATGCTAGTGGTGATTGCAAAGTGAAGCCTTTATTGGTGTATCACTCAAACTCCCAGAGCGTTCAGGCAAAACAATGTCGTCAAGGCTAATTTGTGTGCTGTGGAGGGCAAACAGTAAGGCATGGGTCACTAGGGACTTTTTCTATGACTGGTTACACCATGCATTTGCCCCCACTGTGAAAAATTACCTCCTGGAAAATAAATTGGACCTTAAGTACCTCCTGGTATTAGACAATGCTCCTGGTCATCCTTCAGAGTTGGGAGAGAGACTTTCTGGGGACATGAGCTTCATTAAGGTCAAGTTTTTGCCTCCTAATACCACTCCTCTCCTGCAGCCCATGGACCAGCAGGTCATTTCAAACTTCAAAAAAACTCTACACAAAAGCTACGTTTCAAAAGTGCTTTGTAGTGACCTCAGACACTCGACTGACTAAGAGAGTTTTGGAAAGATCACTTTAGTATCCTCAGTTAGTGTAAACCTTATAGGTAAGGCTTGGGAGGGAGTGACTAAGAGGACCTTGAACTCTGCTTGGAAGAAACTGTGGCCAGAATGTGTAGACAAAAGGGATTCTGAAGGATTTGAGGCTAACCCTGAGAAGCATTTACCAGTTGTGGAATCAATTGTGGCATTGGGGAAATCCTTGGGGTTGGAGGTTAGTGGGGAGGATGTGGAGGAGGACAATGAAGAACTAACCACTGATGAGCTGCAAGATCATCTTCAACAGCAAGAGGCCAGACCTGAGGAAATTGCTTCGGAGGAGGGGAGAGAGAAATTGAATTAGTTGCCTACTTCAAAGATTAAGGAAATGTGTGCAAAGTGGCTTGAAGTGCAAACCTTTATGGATGAAAATCACCCTCACACAGCTATTGCAAGCCGTGCTGGTGACTATTACAATGACAATGTTGTGAACCACTTTAGACAAATCATAAAGGAACGGGAGGTACAGGCCTCTATGGACAGATATGTTGTGTGACAGAGGTCCAGTGACTCTCAAGCTGGTCCTAGTGGCATTAAAAGAAGGGAAGTAACCCCGGAAAAGGACGTGCTACCTAAAGTCCTAATGGAAGGGGATTCCCCTTCTAAACATTAACAACTTCCACACTCTCCCCTCCTCTCATCCCATTAATCATCACCTGATCTTCAATTAAGGTGTCAGTTTGTGTGTATTAAAATTAATATTTCATGTGGTAAAAAATTTTTTTTTTCATACTTTGAGTTGTCAGGAACGGATTAATTTGATTTCCATTATTTCTTATGGGGAAAATTAATTCACCTTACGATAATTTCAGCATACGATGAGCTCTCAGGAACGGATTAATATCATAAGGTTGGGGGTCCTCTGTACTTAGGTTCAGTCTGAGGAAGGAGACCAAAGGGTTTTTAATTCCTTAGACCAAGGGCCTCTTTGCCACATCAAGGAGCCCTCTTTGAAGAGGGGAATAGGCCCAAAATAGGGCTCAAAGTGGGTGAAATCACTGATGTGTAAATATCCCTGAGACCACTAACTTTGCAAGAGTATAATTCCATAAGTTTCCCATCAAATTTCATACCTTTGATTTCATTTCCTTTGGAAAAAGATTCTCCATCATAATTTTTTTTTTTTTAAATTCGACACTGAGAGCAAGTTTTCGAACAGGGGTTGAGACACTGAAAGGGTTAATGGGCTTTCTGCATACACACCTAAATGTCATTCACCTTTGTACAAACATTGTGTCAAGCTGAAATAAAGTATCTTATGTACAAGGGTACTTCACCTACTCTTACAATTTACACAAATAATAAAAGCAATTTGCTGTACTAAATGTTTTATTGTTGCCTCTTGAGTGGAGGTTACTATATCTAGAGGTTAAGGAGCCTGCAATGTTCCTTAACACTGCTGAGGCTTCAAGTGAACCTCTGTTCCAGTTCCTTAAACTTGAACATCTCCCGTTCCCTCAGGTGCTGTATGACCCATATAGGTTTAGCACTCCCCCCCCATGACTAATAATTGCAAGTTACACAATAGTCTTCAGTGGTCTACACAATACACTGATTTTCCACAATTAAAGTATTATTTATTACAATTCACATAAGCTTCAATGGTTATAAACTGTTATTTCTACAACTGTACATCTATAATATTGGTCATAGAGGCCACAAGTTGCTGCTGCTGCTTGTGTTCCTGCTGCCCATCACTATGCTGTCATCTCTGAAAGAAAATAAAATTTTAATTTTAGCAAGTGGTCACTGAGATTTCTGTTTTTCACCAAAGATTGAAAACTATACAGAGTAATATTAAGCTATGATAGACACGTGGACCAGTGGGCCGCCAGCACCAGCAAGCTGGTTAACCAAACAAGCCTGGTCCAAGACCATCTGGTTGACCAGGTAAGCACCAGACAAACTTGGTCCAAAGCCAAGGTCCCTCATGCAGATCTACATTACTGATGCCAGGGTAATTCACAGAGATCTCTATTATTGATGCCAGGGTCACTCACAGATCTACATTACTGATGCTGTGGTCACTCAGATCTACATTACTGATGCCAGGGTCACTCTTAGATCTATAATGTTGATGACGGGGTCATTATCATAATTGCAACTAAGCACTAAGCTCACAAGGGTCATACAGCACTGCAGGGTAGGATGTGCTAAAGATGTAATATGCCAGATCAGAGACCAGTTAGGATGAAAAGGATGCTGGAGGCAGTCAGAAAGGGTGGAGAAGAGTACTAAAGGGAAAGTGTAATAAAGCTGTAGCTGACAAAAAAGTTAAAGAGGGAGTCTGTGTCAAAGGTGGGGCCATCAGCGAGGTCAGATAAAGGGAGTTAGTGTGTTGATGCTGGAGGTAAATTCCGTGTGCTCGCTGATAGACAGGACAGTACAGTATATGGCAAACTGACAACAGAACTTGACAACTATCAAAGTGGCACTGGGTGCTTCTCCAAGAGATACCCATGAGAAAGGCATGCGAGTCCTATGTAAAGGAGGGAGAAGGTAATCTTTCAAACATGACAGTGGTGATAAGAACAGAAGCCTAAATGCTGTTTGATAGAATATATTTTATGAATCAACTCAGACCATCGTTGTTGCCAATGGGTGTGAAGGCATCTAGAGATTATGGCAAAGTAGTCTGAGAAGGGGATACCCCTGTGAAAAATGCAGAGGTCATGTACAGTTGGCCACACAGCAGTGTGTCTGCTGAACATCCACAGGACCAGAGACCCAGTTGAAAATGATTTCTGTTTTTACCAGAAATGTGGCACAACCAAATTTGTACATGAAAAACTAGGGAATGAGAAGAATCAATTTTTTTTTTCTGCCTGCAAAGCACTAAAGGAGTCAAACTACCATGAATGTTGAAGTAGACATGGATTCAGTATGTATAACAGGGATGAGAACTGCACACAGTTCAGCTGTGAAAATGCCGAGTAATAAATGACCTCACACAACACTGTCTAGTAACACTGCTGCAAACCTGACACCATCAGAGGATTTAGAACCATCAGTGTAAACTTCATGAGAATGAGATCAGAAGTGGTTAAGAAAAGGGGAGCGAAAAGCAACTGTAGGTAGTCGAGCTTTCATGAATGGCAGCGGGGAAGAACAGACTTGAATTGTTGGAACCTCCCAAAGGGGAAAAGAGAAAAGCTAGTTATTGAAAGAAAATACAAAGAGGGTAAATGAAGAGAAAAGGGATGGAGTAAACAGGGTCATGACAGTAGGCAAAATATTGGAGACAATGGGCATCACACTAACCATGCAAAGATGGAACATTTGCCTTTGCATATAGGCTCTTGACAGGGAAGGAACGAAAAGCACTCTGACATGAACATAATTCCTGACGAATGGGATCAAGTTTAGAAAAGAGTTGTGGAAGAGGCTGAAGAATATATCTGGTTGCCATAATCTAGTTTTGATAAGATTAGGGCAGAGTGAAGATGAGGAGCATTCGTCTATCAGCCCTCAAGAAAGATGGGCGAGGGTTTTTAGTAGGTTCAGCCGGCTGTGGTAAGTTACTTTCAGGAAGGTAATGTGAGGTTTCCCGGCAATCAAACAAAAGACTGAGAAATCTGACCATTATCACGTTAGGGGATATGGGAACCATACAGGTATAATGGAGTATTAAAGACAACAGAAAGGGGTTTAGTTATAGGTAATACATATTTTAAGAAAAAGAGGATAAATAAGTATACACGATATGATGTAGGGCGAAATGACAGTAGTTTGTTGGATTATGTATTGGTAGATAAAAGACTGTTGAGTAGACTTCAGGATGTACATGTTTATAGAGGGGCCACAGATATATCAGATCACTTTCTAGTTGTAGCTACACTGAGAGTAAAAGGTAGATGGGATACAAGGAGAATAGAAGCATCAGGGAAGAGAGAGGTGAAGGTTTATAAACTAAAAGAGGAGGCAGTTAGGGTAAGATATAAACAGCTATTAGAGGATAGATGGGCTAATGAGAGCATAGGCAATGGGGTCGAAGAGGTATGGGGTAGGTTTAAAAATGTAGTGTTAGAGTGTTCAGCAGAAGTTTGTGGTTACAGGAAAGTGGGTGCAGGAGGGAAGAGGAGCGATTGGTGGAATGATGATGTAAAGAGAGTAGTAAGGGAGAAAAAGTTAGCATATGAGAAGTTTTTACAAAGTAGAAGTGATGCAAGGAGGGAAGAGTATATGGAGAAAAAGAGAGAAGTTAAGAGAGTGGTGAAGCAATGTAAAAAGAGAGCAAATGAGAGAGTGGGTGAGATGTTATCAACAAATTTTGTTGAAAATAAGAAAAAGTTTTGGAGTGAGATTAACAAGTTAAGAAAGCCTAGAGAACAAATGGATTTGTCAGTTAAAAATAGGAGAGGAGAGTTATTAAATGGAGAGTTAGAGGTATTGGGAAGATGGAAGGAATATTTTGAGGAATTGTTAAATGTTGATGAAGATAGGGAAGCTGTGATTTCGTGTATAGGGCAAGGAGGAATAACATCTTGTAGGAGTGAGGAAGAGCCAGTTGTGAGTGTGGGGGAAGTTCGTGAGGCAGTAGGTAAAATGAAAGGGGGTAAGGCAGCCGGGATTGATGGGATAAAGATAGAAATGTTAAAAGCAGGTGGGGATATAGTTTTGGAGTGGTTGGTGCAATTATTTAATAAATGTATGGAAGAGGGTAAGGTACCTAGGGATTGGCAGAGAGCATGCATAGTTCCTTTGTATAAAGGCAAAGGGGATAAAAGAGAGTGCAAAAATTATAGGGGGATAAGTCTGTTGAGTGTACCTGGTAAAGTGTATGGTAGAGTTATAATTGAAAGAATTAAGAGTAAGACGGAGAATAGGATAGCAGATGAACAAGGAGGCTTTAGGAAAGGTAGGGGGTGTGTGGACCAGGTGTTTACAGTGAAACATATAAGTGAACAGTATTTAGATAAGGCTAAAGAGGTCTTTGTGGCATTTATGGATTTGGAAAAGGCGTATGACAGGGTGGATAGGGGGGCAATGTGGCAGATGTTGCAAGTGTATGGTGTAGGAGGTAGGTTACTGAAAGCAGTGAAGAGTTTTTACGAGGATAGTGAGGCTCAAGTTAGAGTATGTAGGAAAGAGGGAAATTTTTTCCCAGTAAAAGTAGGCCTTAGACAAGGATGTGTGATGTCACCGTGGTTGTTTAATATATTTATAGATGGGGTTGTAAGAGAAGTAAATGCGAGGGTCTTGGCAAGAGGCGTGGAGTTAAAAGATAAAGAATCACACACAAAGTGGGAGTTGTCACAGCTGCTCTTTGCTGATGACACTGTGCTCTTGGGAGATTCTGAAGGGAGGTTGCAGAGATTGGTGGATGAATTTGGTAGGGTGTGCAAAAGAAGAAAATTAAAGGTGAATACAGGAAAGAGTAAGGTTATGAGGATAACAAAAAGATTAGGTGATGAAAGATTGAATATCAGATTGGAGGGAGAGAGTATGGAGGAGGTGAACGTATTCAGATATTTGGGAGTGGACGTGTCAGCGGATGGGTCTATGAAAGATGAGGTGAATCATAGAATTGATGAGGGAAAAAGAGTGAGTGGTGCACTTAGGAGTCTGTGGAGACAAAGAACTTTGTCCTTGGAGGCAAAGAGGGGAATGTATGAGAGTATAGTTTTACCAACGCTCTTATATGGGTGTGAAGCGTGGGTGATGAATGTTGCAGCGAGGAGAAGGCTGGAGGCAGTGGAGATGTCATGTCTGAGGGCAATGTGTGGTGTGAATATAATGCAGAGAATTCGTAGTTTGGAAGTTAGGAGGAGGTGCGGGATTACCAAAACTGTTGTCCAGAGGGCTGAGGAAGGGTTGTTGAGGTGGTTCGGACATGTAGAGAGAATGGAGCGAAACAGAATGACTTCAAGAGTGTATCAGTCTGTAGTGGAAGGAAGGCGGGGTAGGGGTCGGCCTAGGAAGGGTTGGAGGGAGGGGGTAAAGGAGGTTTTGTGTGCGAGGGGCTTGGACTTCCAGCAGGCATGCGTGAGCGTGTTTGATAGGAGTGAATGGAGACAAATGGTTTTTAATACTTGACGTGCTGTTGGAGTGTGAGCAAAGTAACATTTATGAAGGGATTCAGGGAAACCGGCAGGCCGGACTTGAGTCCTGGAGATGGGAAGTACAGTGCCTGCACTCTGAAGGAGGGGTGTTAATGTTGCAGTTTAAAAACTGTAGTGTAAAGCACCCTTCTGGCAAGACAGTGATGGAGTGAATGATGGTGAAAGTTTTTCTTTTTCGGGCCACCCTGCCTTGGTGGGAATCGGCCAGTGTGATAATAAAAAAAAATAAAAAAAATAATATACTGTATAAACATTTAAAAATATACCAGAAATGTTATATGCAGATGGTGTAATGGTGACATTAAAACAATATCAAAAATGGTTGACACAAACTCACTACCATTATAGTATGCTCCTCACTTAGTGACGAATTCGTTTACCAACGAGGTCTTAGGAAAGGAGCTCTGTCATTAAGTGAGGAGAGGCTGTATATACAGGAGAAGGGGTCACTAGCCGCTTGCTCCCGACATGTTAGTCGCCTCTTACAACATGCATGGCTTACGGAGGAAGAATTCTGTTCCACTTCCTCATGGAGGTAAGAGGAAATAAACAAGTAGAAGTAGCAAGACGTACCTGAAATCTTGCATGTTTATGAGACAGAATAAAGATACCAGCAATCCTACCATCATGTAAAACAATTACTGGCTTCCATTTTACACTCACTTGGCAGGACGGTAGTACCTCCCTGGGCGGTTGCTGTCTACCAACCTACTACCTAGGACAGGAAGTACATGTGTCCACTTAAAGAACTGGGAGGTCTTGGAGCACAAGTTGTTCCATAATGTGGGCATCACACATCAGGAAATCACACTGAACAATGGTATGGAAAAACAACAGCTCTGCTGCAAGAACTGAGATAAATTCATTTACGAAAAGGTGACAGGAATACTATCAATGATGGTAAAAATGGAAAGACAGCTATCCAGCATTCTGCACCATGATGATGTGTATACCACTCATAAGAACATAAAATATTTTGTCCAATATGATGTAGGTGCACCTTGCTGATACTATGATCTAAAAGATAGTGGGAGATGTCAGTTGTAAAGAATTTAGTTCGTCGGGTACCTTAAAACGTAACGTACAGGGGAAATGTCATGCAGGTAGTTTTTGGGAGGAGCGAGAAGTAACTGGGACAGCGTTAGTTGTTATTGGTCACAGTCATTTCGTTGGGGGACCAGAGATGGTCTATTGTGAGATGTGTGGGCAATCTGAAAATTGTTGTACTGCAGAGGGAGAAACAATACTTACGGTTGTGTTGAGCCTTGCACTGACCTAACATCTCAACTCACAATACTTACGGTTGTGTTGAGCCTTGCACTGACCTAACATCTCAACTCACAATACTTACGGTTGTGTTGAGCCTTGCACTGACGTAAAGCTTCATTAAAGCCTTCACAGACAGACACATCAGACTGTGTTTGAGCGCACTGAAGAAACTGTTTCACCTCCCAGGCACACGGTCCATGTGGTTCGCTTGGACCGCCCTGAAAATGCAAAGTAGCTTAAAAAACACGGAAAACAATGCATTTAGAATAATTTTTACCCCAATGGCCATCTCCTGCTCAGGGCAGGAGGACCCAAAGAAGAAACCACATTCACCATCATTCATTCACTGACCCAAAGAGGAAACCACATTTACCATCATTTATACAATCAATAATAATTTTTATTTCTACAAGTACAAGATACAACTTATACTGGCCTAGCTGACATCAGTGACGTACTACTATACAGAAAGCCCATTGTTATGCAAGGCAATTAAACACATCCAATGTCTCCACCCGTACTGGGGATTGAACCACAGACCTCAATGTGCGAGCTGAGTGCACTACCAACCAGCTACAGAACACCATAAAAAAGAAACTACATTCACCATCATTGACACAACTGTACACACAAGCAAGAGGAGGTTATTGTACCTGGTGTGGAGGGTAGTGCTGTGAGTAGCCCTGGTACTGAGGGTAGTCCTGGTTGTGTGCAGGGGAAGTAGCAGCAGGCTGCTGGACTGGCTGCTCGGAACTGCTGCCCCCGCTGGTCAGCGCGTGACCAACAACATGACCCTAAAACCAGCAAATATTTTTACAAAACAAATTAAAAACTTCACATTAAATTTCTCACAATAAACCATATTAAATGTCTCATAATACCCCACATTAAATGCCTCACAATAAACCATATTAAACTTCTCACAATAAACCATATTACAAATTTTTTTTACACTGCTGAATTTACTGGTAAATTTATAGTTTGACATTAGTTCTCTTACCTCAGTTGTTTTACAAGTTAACCCTTTCAGGGTCGAGAGGCCCTCTCCCAAACTTGTTCTCAGGGTCGAAAATTTTTTGGAGAAAAAAAAAGAAAAAAGATTTTTTCTTATGAAATGATAGAGAATCTTTTCCCGATCATAACGACACCAAAAGTATAAAATTTGTTGGAAAACTTACATAGTTTTGCTCTCTCAAAGTTAGCGGTCTCAACAATGTTTACACTTCGGCGATTTCGCCCACTTTGAGCCCTATTTTTGGCCAATTTCAGTGTACTAGTCGACAAAAATCATAACTACAGTGGACTCCCGCTTAACGATCACCTCCCAATGCGACCAATTATGTAAGTGTATTTATGTAAGTGCGTTTGTACGTGTATGTTTGGGGGTCTGAAATGGACTAATCTACTTCACAATATTCCTTATGGGAACAAATTCGGTCAGTACTGGCACCTGAGCATACTTCTGGAATGAAAAAATATCGTTAACCGGGGGTCCACTGTATTTCGCTAGAACTCCATTTTTTCTATTGAATGAGTACAAGAAACCACCCATTTACCTATTTCAACTACAGTGGAACCTCAAAAATCGAACATATCACATACCGAAAGTTTCGAAAATAGGACCATTTTTTGGACAAACTGTGTCCTTATTATCGAGCGCGCCCCTATTTTTGGACCGTCGGGTATGGGACTTGTCTGCCCCCTGCTCTGTCCGCGTCCCCGCGTAGGCGCCGTGAGCAGTCTAGCTTTGTTTATGCTTGAGTGAACACTAACCTGCGCTCTCATTCACGCATTTTACGATTATTTCATTGTGTTTAGTGCTTGTGGGACTGTGAAATAAGCTGCCATGGGCCCAAAGAAACTTGCTAGTGGTACCCCTGTGATAAAGAAAGTGAGAAACACCATAGATGTGAAGAAGGAAATAATACAGAAGTATGAGAGTGGTGTGAGACTTGTTGAGCTTGCCAGGATGTATGGGAAAAACAAGTCGACCATCGGTTCTATCCTGTCAAAGAAAGAACAAATCAAGGAAGCTGATGTTGCGAAAGGTGTTAATATAGGGAGTGGATGAGGTGCCTTCTTCAAAGATTAAGGAGATTTGTGCCAAGTGGAATGATGTCCAAATGTTTGTGTAGAAGTACCACCCTGAGCAAGCTGAAACAAGCCATCTTTGCAACAAGTTCAGTGACAGAACCATGTCACATTTTAGGGAAATCTTAAAGAGGCGCCAGAAACATAGGACTGTGGACAGTTATTTTGTGAGACGGGTCCAGTGACTCTCAAGCTGGTCCTAGTGGCATTAAAAGACAGAAGGGAAGTAACCCCAGAGAGGGCTTTACCTGAAGTCCTCATGGAGGGGGATTCTCCTTCCAAACACTAACCCCAACTCCCTCTCTCCTCCCTATCTTCCAGATGCCATCACCAATCTTCAATAAAGGTAAGTAAAAATGTTATTTTATATGTATTACTATACATAATTAAAAACTATAGTATTTGTTGTATGTAAAACTATAATTAATCTCTATAAAGTGTATTTTTCGTGTGAATATTTTTGGGTTTCTGGAACGAATTAATAGTATTTCCATTATTTCTTATGGGAAATATTGCTTCGAATTTCAGACTTTTCAAATTTAGAACTAGCTCCTGGAATGGATTAAGTTCGATTTTTGAGGTTCCACTGTATCCAATAAAGTGGTCAGAAATTGGCAATTTTGCCAATTTCACACAAATTCCAAAAGATGCCAATTCCCAAATAGGGTCCAGAATAAACAAGACAGACATTCCTGGCACTAAAATAACATTTCCTCTGTTCATTAGTCACATCCCCAGGCCCCTCTTACATTTCTTTTGCTTTCCACTCTGAACTTTTATTCTCAACAAAAAATAGAAGACTTACTGCAGACTACTGCATTAGTGTAGAAATGGTATAAATAATATCAGCGCACTTGTGAAAGAATATTAGATTCACCAGTTGACATGTATTGGACGTGTGGCATGATTTGTTTACTTTTGAACTTTGGCAAAAACCAATCAAAATTATCTCAATTTCTGTAATATGTCTTCCATTCCGTAAAATGAGACCAGAAAAACTAGAATACAACCATAAATACCATACGAAAATACAGTGCAAAGTCACTGTTTTAAACCAAAAATATGGTCTAAGTTTTTTTTTCTCATTATGCACTGTGTGCTGCAGGATTTTTTTTATACTGTGCACACTGACCACATAGACCCATTCTTTCATATGTAGGTCTACCAGCTTTCTCTCGCTAGATTTGAAGGTGCTAGAATTTACGCGTACTAGTACGTCAATAACCCGGGTGCGTAAGACATACTAGTACGTCGGAAACCCTGAAAGGGTTAAGAGATGTTATCCTACTCAGCTCAAAGCTCTGCCCTATTTACTGCTAGAAGACAGGTAAGAAGTGAAAAGAAACTAGCATCCAAGTGCATATTTACTGCTAGTGTAAATCAATATGGCTTTACTTTAAAATAACAAAAAATATAAATGAGATGTTCTCTGAGACTTCGTGAATTTACAAGTCTTCAAAGATAAGTCTTTCAGACATTACGTAAATGCATGAAAACAAGGCATTATTTTTCTCTCACGTCACTATCATCTATGTAGTTTCATGCATTAATACACGCATAATTGGAGGTGCTAGAATAGAGAGTCCCAACCTAGGGCAATTTGAACTTTTTTTTTTCAACATGTCAGTCATCTCTCATCGAGGCAGGTGACCCAAAAAAAGAAACCCTTTCAACATCATTCACACACAATCACGGTCTTTGTGGAGGCACTCAGATATGACAGTTTAAATGTCATTCCAAAAGCCAATATCCCAAACCCCTCCTTTAAAATGTAGGCATTGTACTTCCAACCTCCAGGACACAATTCCAGCCGACAGGTTTCCCTTAATCCCTTCCTCGACTTACGAGTTTAATCTGTTCTGTGACCTAGCTAGTAACTCAATTTGCTCGTATATCAAATAAATTTTCCTCACTTAAATTAACTGAAATGCCATTAAGGGGGCTGTAGGGCAATTGGCCGCGCGCGCTCACCGAAAAATCGGAAAAATATGGATATTGAGTTATATATACTGAAAAAAAGCTCAACTCTTTGGCAACACAATGGTACCAGAATGAATGTTCTACGACGTTTCTACAAGAAATTATAGTCATTTATATCAGGTATGGTGACGGCGATGTTGGTACCGAGTCTGCTCACGGCCTATATATTTTTTGGAGTTATTTTCTTGTTTTTTATCGCCTTTTCTTGCATTATTCTTTCTAATATAATAACTGACTATTTGGCATCATAAAACAGTAGGCGGGACTTATCCTGAGACTTAGTGACTGCCGGGAACCAGATGGGAACGCTCAGCAGTGTGCCACCGCTCGAGGTGCCAGCCAGGAATCACCCATTATTACGCTTATATCAGCTTATATATCAACTCTACGGCTTATTTGTCTATCAGAATTGATCTAATATGATATAATAAACACTCTAAATAACATACAAACATGTTATATACTCTAGACTGAATAAAATAGGCCATAATATGGCCCAGAGATTATCGGGAATATTTCGATATAAAAGTGTAACTGGTCACCTGTCGTCTCTGAGTAAGAGAAAACGGTGTTTTGAAGAGGATAACTGCACTAGAACATCAGTTTACTAAGAAATACACCCAAACAAACGCGATTTTCGCGAATTTTTTTTTTTTTTTTGAGACGGGGGCCGGCCGGCGTTCCCGGCCGATATCTCGGAAGTAACTTATTCACCTATAATTCGATGTGGCTCCTTTATTACTTAATTAAATGGAATAATATTCACAGATATTGTAGAATAATGATTTCTCTTATCCTGACCGTAGAGTTTTTGAAAATATTCCAAATAGTTCGGGAGTTATGTGGGAGTAAAGGGCAGATTTTTTTGCAATATTCCAGAAACTAACAAACTTTATTTTTTTGTGAAATAACGATAAGGTATTTAGAGGGAAATCCTACGGTCCGAATTAGTATTAGCATTGTTCTCTCGGCACCAAGTGTCCAAACCACCTTACGTAGCCGCATATAAGAGTTACATCAAAATCAAGGGCATTTTCAGTAAATCAGTCTTTTCTCAGTTGTTGTTTGAGGTATATTTTTTATAAATATTTTCGAGAAAGAGTGAGAACACTTTGTCTTGTGCACCAAAACTGGAGAAAATCGGACGGTAAATAAATGAGTTACGAAATTTGCCCTACAGCCCCCTTAATCCCCTCCTGAGAGTGGAAGTCCTGCTTTCAGGAGGTAGGACAAAATACAGTGGTCCTTCGATAATCCTAAGGCTCGAGAGTCGTAATTTTAAAAAATCATAACGTTATTTTCATCAAAACATTGGCTCGTGAATCGTCATTTGACTCGCAAATAATCGTTCATCTGGGACATGTGCACACAGCCCTGAGCCGCCTCACACTCCATTCCCAGTCAGTGTGCCATTGTTTATCAGTGAGTGAGGATGATCCCACGAGTTCATATGATACATTTCATAATTTTTTTTTATTATTATCACACTGGCCGATTCCCATCAAGGCAGGGTGGCCCGAAAAAGAAAAACTTTCACCATCATTCACTCCATCACTGTCTTGCCAGAAGGGTGCTTTACACTACAGTTTTTAAACTGCAACATTAACACCCCTCCTTCAGAGTGCAGGCACTGTACAGTAAACCCCCGCATAACGATTACCTCCGAATGCGACCAATTATGTAAGTGCGTTTGTACGTGTATGTTTGGGGGTCTGAAATGGACTAATCTACTTCACAATATTCCTTATGGGAATAAATTCGGTCAGTACTGGCACCTGAACATACTTATGGAGTGAAAAAATATCGTTAACCGGGGGTCCACTGTACTTCCCATCTCCAGGACTCAAGTCCGGCCTGCCAGTTTCCCTGAACCCCTTCATAAATGTTACTTTGCTCACACTCCAACAGCACATAAAGTATTAAAAACCATTTGTCTCCATTCACTCCTATCAAACATGCTCACGCATGCCTGCTGGAAGTCCAAGCCCCTCGCACACAAAACCTCCTTTACCCCCTCCCTCCAACCTTTCCTAGGCCGACCCCTACCCCGCCTTCCTTCCACTACAGACTGATACACTCTTGAAGTCACTCTGCTTCGCTCCATTCTCTTTACATGTCCAAACCACCTCAACAACCCTTCCTCAGCCCTCTGGACAACAGTTTTGGTAATCCCGCACCTCCTCCTAACTTCCAAACTACGAATTCTCTGCATTATATTCACACCACACATTGCCCTCAGACATGACATCTCCACTGCCTCCAGCCTTCTCCTCGCTGCAACATTCATTACCCATGCTTCACACCCATATAAGAGCGTTGGTAAAACTATACTCTCATACATTCCCCTCTTTGCCTCCAAGGACAAAGTTCTTTGTCTCCACAGACTCCTAAGAGCACCACTCACCCTTTTCCCCTCATCAATTCTATGATTCACCTCATCTTTCATAGACCCATCCGCTGACACGTCCACTCCCAAATATCCGAATACATTCACCTCCTCCATACTCTCTCCCTCCAATCTGATATCCAATCTTTCATCACCTAATCTTTTTGTTATCCTCATAACCTTACTCTTTCCTGTATTCACTTTTAATTTTCTTCTTTTGCACACCCTACCAAATTCATCCACCAATCTCTGCAACTTCTCTTCAGAATCTCCCAAGAGCACAGTGTCATCAGCAAAGAGCAACTGTGACAACTCCCACTTTATGTGTGATTCTTTATCTTTTAACTCCACGCCTCTTGCCAAGACTCTCGCATTTACTTCTCTTACAACCCTATCTATAAATATATTAAACAACCACGGTGACATCACACATCCTTGTCTAAGGCCTACTTTTACTGGGAAATAATTTCCCTCTTTCCTACATACTCTAGCTTGAGCCTCACTATCCTCATAAAAACTCTTCACTGCTTTCAGTAACCTACCTCCTACACCATACACTTGCAACATCTGCCACATTGCCCCCCTATCCACCCTGTCATACGCCTTTTCCAAATCCATAAATGCCACAAAGACCTCTTTAGCCTTATCTAAATACTGTTCACTTATATGTTTCACTGTAAACACCTGGTCAACACACCCCCTACCTTTCCTGAAGCCTCCTTGTTCATCTGCTATCCTATTCTCCGTCTTACTTTTAATTCTTTCAATAATAATTCTACCATACACTTTACCAGGTATACTCAACAGACTTATCCCCCCTATAATTTTTGCACTCTCTTTTGTCCCCTTTGCCTTTATACAAAGGAACTATGCATGCTCTCTGCCAATCCCTAGGTACCTTACCCTCTTCCATACATTTATTAAATAATTGCACCAACCACTCCAAAACTATATCCCCACCTGCTTTTAACATTTCTATCTTTATCCCATCAATCCCGGCTGCCTTACCCCCTTTCATTTTACCTACTGCCTCACGAACTACTGCCTCACGAACTACTGCCTCACCAACTTCCCCCACACTCACAACTGGCTCTTCCTCACTCCTACTTATTTATTTTAGTGCTTGCAACTGCTAAATAAGTCACCATGGCTCCAAAGAAACCTTCTAGTGCCAGCCTTTTGGTAATGAATGTGAGAAACGCACATAATTTAAGAAAAAGGTTGTAGAAAAATACGAAGGTGGTGGTGGTAGAGTGGAAGCAGTTGTGATAGTGGTTGATGGTAGTATAGGGTGGTGGTGATGGTGGTAGCAGTTGCAAGTGGTAGAAGGTGGTAGTGATGGTGGTAGACGGTGGTAATGGTTGTGATGGTGGTTGAGGGTGCCTTCTTCAGTGATTCAGCAATACTACTAACTCCTCCAATGTTGTTGGAGTTATATAGGGCTACAGAAAACACCGCTGCCTCAGCTGCTGCTTCACCACCATTATGGACGGCTTATGCTCTCAGTGGCACTTATACACCCAACAACAACACAACACCTTGTGACATACATAATGACTTATTTTATTCATTCTAGAGTATATTCCATGTTTCTATGTTATTAGTATTGTTTATTATGTCATATTAGTTGAATTGTGATAGATAAATAAGCCGCAGAGTTGATATTAGTGTCACATTCTCCAACAATAAACTCGCCATCCCTCCCTCACACAACCAAGTCTTCAATAAAGGTAAGTGTGATGTTAAATAAGAACATAAGAACTTAAGAAAGAAGGAACACTGCAACAGGCCTGGTGGCCCATACTAGGCAGGTCCTTCACCAACTAACAGAACAAATGCTACTCAAGCAATAAGCTCAGGTGCAAGTCCGACTCAAATCCAACCCCTCTCACTCATGTATTTATCCAACCTAAATTTGAAACTACCCAATGTTTTAGCTTGGATCACCCTACTAGGTAGACCGTTCCACTCATCAACTACCCCTATTACCAATGTTCATTTAATTTTATTAGTGCTTTACATTTATTTGGTATTCTTTTCTGCATGTAAATCTATATTTAAGCTAGGGAAGTGACCCCTGAAGTGACCTAGAGTCCTTATGGAGGATTTCCCTTCCAAACAATAACCTCTCTTGATTATCAAATGGTATACAATATCGACAGGTTGGTAGATAAGACACATAGGCAACATTTAGGCAACTTTATTCCGAAACGTTTCGCCTACACAGTAGGCTTCTTCAGTCGAGTACAGAAAGTAGGCAGGAGCAGTAGAGATGTAAAGACGATGTCATCAGTCCATCAAGTGATGGACTGATTACATCAGTGATGGACTGATTACATCGTCTTCACATCTCTACTGCTCCTGCCTACTTTCTGTACTCGACTGAAGAAGCCTACTGTGTAGGTGAAATGTTTCGGAATAAAGTTGCCTAAATGTTGCCTATGTGTCTTATCTACCAATAACCTCTCTTCCCACTCTCCTCCTCCCTGTCTTCCATTCATCAACAACAGCCTTCAATAAAGGTAACTGTCATGTTGAATGTTCATTCTTTTGTCCATGTAAATCTATCTTTAACCCTTAAACTGTCCAAATGTAGATCTACGTTTTTTAAAAATTTGAAAGTATGTAAAAAAAGTAGATCTTTTCTTTTTTTTTTTTTTTACATTTGAAAACATGTAAAAAAAAAAGTAAAACTACTTTTGCAGCACTATGCATGTGAACATAGATCTGCTTGGACAGTTTAAGGGTTAAGGCAAAAAAAAAAAATTGTTGTTGAGACTTCTGGGTGTCTGGAATGAATTAATTGAATTTACATTATTTCTTATGGGGAAAATGGATTCGAAAATCGTCAATTTCGATAATAGTCACACTTCCAGGAATGGATTAATTATGAAAAACGAGGGACCACTGTACTTCAATATTACGCTATCAACTCTACGGCTTATTTATCTATCATAATTGATCTAATATGACATAATAAACAATATAAATACGTAATATGAAACATGATATATACTCTAGAACGAATAAAATAGTATGCTATTATGTGATGAGTGGTGGCGACCATTGCCACTGCTGCACTGACCATATCTTCCCATTCTTCCTTTTCTGAA
Organism: Cherax quadricarinatus; assembly: GCF_038502225.1. Taxonomy (NCBI): domain Eukaryota; kingdom Metazoa; phylum Arthropoda; class Malacostraca; order Decapoda; family Parastacidae; genus Cherax; species Cherax quadricarinatus. The sequence continues at coordinate 24,510,165 of NC_091334.1, read as the reverse complement.
AATGGAGTGTTTGTGAGGCTAACTGCACTACATCACTACTTTCATAAGGGAAACAGCAAAACAATGTACAGTGGAACCTCTACTTACAAGTGTATCAACGTGCGAGCTCTTCCAGATACGAGCAGATGCTCGGTCGATTTTTTGCTTCCAGACGCGAGCGAAATTTCCAGATCCGAGCGGGACTCAAGGGAGATTCCCTGACGCTGGTGAGGGGCTCTTGCTCTTGATCTAGGGAATTGGATCTCATTTGTTTGTTGGACTATCTCATTGAAACTTGGGCAATATATGATGGAAAGATACTTCTTAACGCACACCGAAATTGAAAAAATCAGACCATAAATAACAGAGTTCATTCCTCAGCCATTAGCTGCCCCTTAGTGGTATACTTTTGTAGGGTTTTTATGATTGTATTCTCATTTTTTTGGTCTCATTTGATAGAATGGAAGATATATTACAGAAATAGATATGATTTTGATTGCTTTCACAATGAAAAGTACCGTAAAAATGAGCTCAAAGTAGCAGAATGTTTGATTTTTGCTGATGCTCAAGAGTAAACACAAGAGTAAAGTAATGTGTGTCCAACTGGCCAGTCTAATATGCAGTCACGAATGGGTTGACATTATTTATACAATTATTATAATAATGCAGTAGTCTGCACAATAGTAAATCTTCTATTTTTTGTGTGAATAAAAATTCCAAATGGTAAGCAAGTTATTATAAGAATACGTACATACTAATTAATAATAATGATACAGTGGACCCCCACATAGCGATATTAATCCGTGCAAGAGAGCTCATTGTTATGCGAAATTATCGTTATGCGAATTAATTTTCCCCATAAGAAATAATGGAAATCAAATTAATCCGTGCAAGACACCCCAAAGTATGAAAATAAATTTTTTTACCACATGAAATATTAATTTTAATACACACAAACTGAAAAAGGCATGCACAATTACATGACACTTACTTTTATTGAAGATCTGGTGATGATTGATGGGATGGGAGGAGGAGTGTGTGTTAGTGTTTAGAAGGGGAATCCCCTTCCATTAAGACTTGAGGTATCAAGTCCTTTTCTGGGGTTACTTCCCTTCTTCTTTTAATGCCACTAGGACCAGCTTCAGAGTCACTGGAGTTCTGTCGCACAACATATCTGTCCATAGTGGCCTGTACCTCTTGTTCCTTTATGACTTCCCTAAAGTGTTTCACAACATTGTCAGTGTAATAGTCACCAGCACGGCTTGCAATAGCTGTGTGAGGGTGATTTTCATCCATGAAGGTTTGCACTTCAAGCCACTTTGCACAGATTTCCTTAATCTTTGTAGTAGGCAATTTCTTCAATTTCTCTCTCCCCTCCTTCGAACCAGTTTCCTCAGGTCTGGCCTCTTGCTGTTGAAGTTGATCTATCAGCTCATCAGTGGTTAGTTCTTCATTGTCCCCCTCCACCAACTCTTCCACATCATCCCCACTAACCTCCAACCCCAAGGACTTTCCCAATGCCATAATGGATTCCTCAACTGGCATAGGATTCTCAGGGTTAGCCTGAAACCCTTCAAAATCTCTTTTGTCTACACATTCTGGCCACAGTTTCTTCCAAGCAGAGTTCAAGGTCCTCTTAGTCACTCCCTCCCAAGCCTTACCTATAAGGTTTACACAATTGAGGATATTAAAGTGATCTCTCCAAAAGTCTCTTAGTCAGTTGAGTTTCTGAGGTCACTACAAAGCACCTTTCAAACAGAGCTTTTGTGTACAGTTTTTTGAAGTTTGCAATAACCTGCTGGTCCATGGGCTGCAGGAGAGGAGTGGTATTAGGAGGCAAAAACTTCACCTTAATGAATTTCATGTCCCCATAAAGTCGCTCTGCCACGTCTGTAGGATGACCAGGGGCATTGTCTAACACCAGGAGGCACTTAAGTTCTAATTTCTTTTCAGTTAGGTAATCTTTCACATTGGGGGCAAATGCATGGTGTAACCAGTCATAGAAAAAGTTCCTAGTGACCCATGCCTTACTGTTTGCCCTCCACAGCACACAAATTTTCCTTGAGGACATTCTTTTGCCTGAACGGTCTGGGAGTTTCAGAGTGATACACTAATAAAGGCTTCACTTTGCAATCACCAGTAGCATTGGAACACATCAACAGAGTAAGCCTGTCTTTCATAGGCTTATGTCCTGGGAGTGCCTTTTCCTCCTGAGTAATGTAGGTCCTGCTTGGCATTTTCTTCCAAAACAGGCCTGTTTCATCACAATTAAACACTTGTTCAGGTTTCAGTCCTTCAGTTTCTATGTACTCCTTGAATTCCTGCACATATTTTTCAGCTGCTTTATGGTCCGAACTGGCAGCCTCACCATGCCCTATCACACTATGTATGCCACTACGCCTCTTAAATCTCTCAAACCAACCTTTGCTGGCCTTAAATTCACTCACATCATCACTAGTTGCAGGCATTTTTTTAATTAAATCCTCATGCAACTTCCTAGCCTTTTCACTTATGATCACTTGAGAGATGCTATCTCCTGCTATCTGTTTCTCATTTATCCACACCAATAACAGTCTCTCAACATCTTCCATCACTTGCGATCTCTGTTTCGAAAACACAGTTAAACCTTTGGCAAGAACAGCTTCCTTGATTGCCTGTTTGTTGCTCACAATAGTAGCGATGGTTGATTGGGGTTTACTATACAACCTGGCCAGCTCGGAGACACGCACTCCACTTTCATACTTATCAATGATCTCTTTCTTCATCTCTATAGTAATTCTCACCCTTATTGCTGTAGGGTTGGCACTAGAAGCTTTCTTGGAGCCCATGGTCACTTATTTTGCAGATAAAATCACCAGAAACACTGTAAAAATACGAAATGTTCCGATTGTATGCTTGGATGTTACCACGGAGGCTGGCTGGTAAACAATGCCACCGGCGGAACATGCGAGGCTGGCTAAGGGCGCACATTAGACGCGTCTCGGACGAACAGCATTGAGCGGGTTTTTTAGCGGTATGCGAGGCAAAATCTTGGCGATAAAATGTAGCGGTATGCGGATTTAACGTTATGTGATGCCAACGGTATGCGGGGGTCCACTGTAATAATAATAATACATTATAATACGTTTAGAGGGATATGTTGTGTATCTTTATACGTATATATACTTCTAAACTGTTGTATTCTGAGCACCTCTGCAAAAACAGTGATTATGTGTGAGTGAGGTGAAAGTGTTGAATGATGATGAAAGTATTTTCTTTTTGGGGATTTTCTTTCGTTTTGGGTCACCCTGCCTCGGTGGGAGACGGCTAACTTGTTAAAAAAAATATAATACATAATACTACTATAATAATAATTATAATAATATGTATGTACTACGTACATTTTAGCATATGCTGATGTGCCTAGCATCTCTTCTCCATCTCCAAGGTAAATGCTGTGTTACTACATAATTTCTTTACATTATTATTGTTTTCCTCATAAAACTATGTATGTAGTGATCTAATGGCATTTGCCTTACAAACACTCCATTTTCTGTTATAATAAAAGCATGGGAAGGTGGTCCTATACACCCCAACAACGAAAGCTGTTGTGCCGCCTCCACTAACATTTCTCACATGCAAAATATATTATTCATTCTAGTGTATATAACATGTTTTATTGTTATTAATAGTGTTTATTATGCCATATTAGATGAATTGTGATAGATAAATAAGCCGCAGAATTGATATTAGGGAAATTATTGAAGTATTTTGTCGTGCCTGGAATTCCACGGGAACTGATTAATTCCATTTCAATTAATTTAAATGAGGAAAATTGACTGCAAACGAGCAAATCCAGATGCGAGCAAGGTCATGGGACGGATTAAACTCATAAGTAAAGGTTCCATTGTATTTACAAATAAGAAATATTGCATAAAACATAGTAAAACATAACAATGTAAAGAAATAAACTGGTTTTATAAAGTGTATGTACGCTGGCAGAGATGGAGGGTGGAAGATAGGCTACTTGCTACACACTTAATGCTTAATACGAGGCAGTACCAGCATAGTAAAAGTACGTACTACACGTATGCTCGTACTGCCTCGCAAACAACCCGCACCTCAACACCTCACTTGTGTTTATCTGTGATTTCATGGTTTAATTCCATGGACATCCTCTTTTTCTTCTCAGCACTGTCCTTTGCACTAACTTTCTTAGGACCCAAGGTTAGAAAAGAGAAATTTGGCAAACTAACTGCTGCTGCTGCTGTTGCTGCTCCTCCTGCTGTGACTCCTGCACTTGTCATTGTGTATCATTTGAAAATACTGACCTGTGACTTTAATGGCAGATTTTCTGATCTAAAGGAAATAGATTTTCCATCTTGGCTAACTCATGCATTGGTAGTGGATCATCTGAAGTGGACCACGGCAGTAGCCATGATGTGGCTCTGTGATGAGCTAGCAGCAGCCATGATGTGGCTCTGTGACGAGCCAGCAGCAGCCACACTGTGGCTCTGTGACGAGCCAGCAGCAGCCACTCTGTGGCTCTGTGATGAGCCAGTGATGAAATATACAAATTCAATTTATTTATCAGTGTGTTTGCTGGAATGAGGTTTAGTGTTGTAAATGACCGTGGGGGCGTTGGCCCCCAAAACCTTCTCCAGGTAAACATAAAAGAAACTGACTTTACATCACGAAACAGAGACTTCAGACAAAGTATATTATTGCCTGAAATCAAAGCTATTTTTAGTAAACATCAAGTTCAAGGATCTCACTAACTTCAGGTACTCAAACTTGAATCTAAACTTGAGCTTGGAGTGTTACTAAAAGAAATTCAATTTTGTTGTATTGTAGTTTCATGCTATATTATACTTTCTCAACACCTAAATACATTTTATATCAGAGGAAGACATCAAACTGAGGTGTGGAGGAAGGTCATGACACAAAGATCAGGGATCACTGTGCTGAACCTTCAACGTAAGTAGCCACAGCTACATTAGTGCCAATAATGAATCACATAACCCCTTAAGGGGTCAGTGCCATAGTTCTATGGTTTTGAACTGCCATAGTACTATGCCACGAGTTCTGCTCACTCAGATGAGCCGTCAGTGCTAAATATGAGCCTAGATAAGAGATAATAGGTCTATGTGGTCAGTGTGCACCATATAACAAAATCCTGCAGAACACAGTGCATGAGAAACAACTGCCACCGACTTTTTGGTTAAAAACAGTGACTTTGTAGTGCATTTTTGTATGGTTTTACGGTTGTATTCAAAGTTCTTGGTCTCGTTTGATAGAATGGAAGATATATTACCGAAACAGAGATGATTTTGATTGGCTTGACTGAAAATAGCTTGAAATTGAGCTATCTGTAGCAGAAATTCAATTTTTGCTAATGTTCCAGAGTAAACAAATCACGTAACTCGTCCAATATGCATCCACTTGTCGGTCTAATATGCATTCACAAATGTGCTGACGTTATTTATATAATTATTGAAATAATGCAAACAGTAAATCTTCTATTTTTTGTGTGAATTAAAATTAAAAATGGAATTCACGTGTAAAGTTTGGGAACATAACTGATGAAGAGGGAATGTTATTTTAGTGCCAGAAATGTCTTCATTATTTATTCTGGACCCCATTCTGAAATTAGTATATTTTGAAATTTGTGTGAAATTGGCCAAATTACCAATTTCTGATCACTTTATTAGGTAGTTGATCCAGTTGATTGGGCAGTTTCTTGTGCTCAATCAATAAAATGGAAGACATACCAGTGAAATAGCTAAGAATTTGGTTGACTGGAACAATGTAATTGGCCTAAAATAGGGGGTTGAAGCGGGCAAAATTACTCATGCATTAGCCCTTTCAGGGTTGGTCCTGTATATGTACAGCTTGAAAGCCAGGGTCAGTCCTGTACTTGTATGCCAAAATTCTAGCGCCTTCAAATCTGGTGGAAGAAAGTTGGTAGGCCTATATATGAAAGAATGGGTCTGCATGGTCAGTGTGCACAGTACAAAAAAAATCATGCAGCACGCAGTGCATGAGAAAAAAAAAACTGACTGTTTTAGGTTTAAAACAATGGCTTTGCAGCGTATTTACGTATGATATTTATGGTAGTATTCTCATTTTCTTGATCTCATTTGACAGAATGGAAGATATATTACAGAAATAGATAGGATTATGACTGAAATTGAGCTCAAAGTAGCAGAAATGTTCGATTTTTGCTGATATTCGAGAGTAAACAAATCATGCCGCACGTCCAATACACGTCAACTGGTGAGACTAATATTCTTTCACAAGTGCGCTGATAATATTTATACTATTTTTACAATAATGCAGTAGTCTGTATAACAGTAAATCTACTTTTTGTGAGAATAAAAATTCAAAATGGAAAGCAAGAGTAATAAAAGAGGGGCCAGATGTGACTAATGAACATAGAGAATGTTATTTTAGTGCCAGGAATGTCTGTCTTATTTATTCTGGACCCTATTTTGAAATTGGCATCTTTTGAAATTTGTGTGAAATTGGCCAAATCGCCAATTTCTGACCAGTTTATTGGGTAGCTGAAATCAGTAAATGGGCCGTTTCTTGTACTCAATCGATAGAACAAATGGAGTTCTAGCAAAATAGCTATGATTTTTAGTCAACTGGAACAATGAACTGGCAGAAAATAGGGCTCAAATTGGGCGAAATCGCCGATGCATAAATATCACCGATATCACTAACTTTGCAAGAGCATAATTTCTTAAGTTTTTCACCAAATTTCGTACTTTTGGTGTCATTACCACTGGGAAAAAGAGTACCATTTCATAAGAATTTTTTTTTTTTTTTTTTGAAAATCTTTCAACCCTGAGAGTGAGTTATGTATCGGGGGTCTCAACCCTCAAAGGGTCAAGACCCCCGACACAGCAAAATTCGTGATAGCACAATTTCATCAGTTTTCCATCAAATTTTACATTGTTTATTTTATTACCTTCAGAAAAACATAATATCATTTCATAAGAAAAATTAATTTTTTTTTTTTTTTTAATTCTTGGACTATGTGGACAAGTTTCAGATCGGGGTTCTGGACCCATTTCAAATTATGTAATTTCTGTTCATGATTTAAGAGTTAGGGGGAACTAATTAATTTTGCACTAAATCATAATTTGCACTGTTGGAACTCGCATTAATTGAGACCTAGCACTTAGGTATTAAATTTTGGGTATAAATCACCACTGTACCACCAAGGTTTTGAAACAAAGAAAAACACATTAACCATCATTCAGTCAATGACTGCCACAAAATAAACTTACCACTGCCGACCCTACAGCAACACCGCCAGCAGTTGCCGCCATCTGTGCAAAGAGTCCAGGTTGTCTTGGCGCTGCCGCTGCTGGCGGTGGGACAGATGCCGGTGGTGGTGGTGGTGGTGCCGCCCGAGGAGGTGGCGGAGGTGGCCGGGATGGCACTGCACGCCTGCAACACATCAACATTATCAGAGTTCATGATATTAGAGGAGTAGCTGGCAGCTCGGTGATAGCAAGTCCAGGTAACAAGGGAAGTAACCAGGTTCATCCACTGGGCACCTTGTCCCTCATGAAAGTTATATTAAATACAACATACAACAACAGTGGCTAAAAACTTAACTAAATCAGCTTAAGGGTCATTCCTTGTCAAGTGGACCAGTTTTGAAAATCGTCCCCACCTGACCATTTCAAATTTCAATGCAATTTAACCCTTTCAGGGTCCAAGGCCCAAATCTGGAGTCACGCACCAGTGTCCAAGATATTTCAAAAAAAAAAATTTGTTATTTTTTCTTATGGAATCGTAGAGAATCTTTTTGTGAAGGTAATAAAACAAAAAGTACGAAAATTGGTGGAAAATTGATGAAATTATGCTCTCGCGAATTTTGATGTGTCAGCGATGTTTACGAATCGGCGATTTTGCCGACTTTGACTCACATTTTAGGCCAATTACATTATTCCAATCAACCAAATTCTTAGCTATTTCACTAGTATTACTTCTATTCTATCGATTGAGCACAAGAAATCGCCAAGTCAACTGTTTCAACTACAAAATAAAGTGATCGGAAATTGTTAATTTGGCCAATTTAACACAAAGTTCAAAATATTCCAATTTCAAAATAGGGTCCAGAATGAACAATGTAGGCATTCCTGGCACTAAACTAACATGTCCTCTGTTCATTAGTTATGTTTTGAGGCTTTACAAATAAATTCCATTTTGATTTTTTATTCACATAATGAATTTTTATTCACACCAAAAAATAGAAGATTTACTGTTATGCAATACTGTAATAATTGTATAAATATCATCACCATATTTGTGAATGTATATTAGACCCACCAGCTGATGTGTATTAGACGTGTGAGGTCGTTTGTTTACTCTTGAATATCGGCAAAAATTTAACATTTCCGCTACTTTGAGCTCAGTTTCAAGCCATTTCCAATGCTAAAACCAATCAAAATCATCTCTATTTCTGTAATATGTCTTCCATTCTATCAAATGAGACCAAGAAATCGCAAATACAACTATAAAAAATATACGAAAAAACACTGCAAAGTTGCTGTTTTAATCGAAAAATCATGATTTCATTTTTTTTCTCTCATTATGCACAGTGTGCTGCAGGATCTGTTTTATGTGGTGCACACATACCACATAGATGTATTCTCTCATATCTAGGCCCAAATGTACCACTCACAGTTTATCAGAGTGAGCTGAGCTCATGGCGTAGATCTACGGTTTGGACCCTGAACGTAAAGCCGTAGATCTACGGGACGGACCCTGAAAGGGTTAACATGAAGGTTGTCATACATGTCATAGTATAAATAACAAAAAGGCACAATACCGTGACTGAAACGATACACAAATAACCCGCACATAAAAGAGAGAAGCTTACGACGACGTTTCAGTCCGACTTGGACTTTGTCAATGGTCCAAGTCGGACCAAAACGTTGTCGTAAGCTTCTCTCTTTTATGTGCGGGTTATTTGTGTATGTCATAGTATGTTTGGTAAAGTTATAGTTGATGCTATACAATAATAGTAATGCTATGACCTTCAGAGTGGAGGAAAGTGAAAATCTGACCGACCTGTGGCACACAACGTTCATGTTATTGTGGTGGCACATCTTCAAGTTGTCTAAGTACACTTACCAATACAACTTCTGGAGACAATTTAAAAACTCACAGTACTAAAACTTACACTTTTTTCACAGTATGAAGCCAGAGTAGGCCTATAACTCTGAAGGTAAACATTATTATAGTCAGCTACCCAAGTGGACAGACAGTACTGTAGCCAGCTACCCAAGTGGACATTACTGTAGCCAGCTACCCAAGTGGACATTACTGTAGCCAGTTACCCAAGTGGACATTACTGTAGCCAGCTACCCAAGTGGACATTACTGTAGCCAGCTACCCAAGTGGACATTACTGTAGCCAGCTACCCAAGTGGACATTACTGTAGCCAGCTACCCAAGTGGACATTACTGTAGCCAGCTACCCAAGTGGACATTACTGTAGCCAGCTACCCAAGTGGACATTACTGTAGCCAGCTACCCAAGTGGACATTACTGTAGCCAGCTACCCAAGTGGACATTACTGTAGCCAGCTACCCAAGTGGACATTACTGTAGCCAGCTACCCAAGTGGACAGTAGTGTAGCCAGCTACCCAAGTGGACAGTAGTGTAGCCAGCTACCCAAGTGGACAGTAGTGTAGCCAGCTACCCAAGTGGACATTACTGTAGCCAGCTACCCAAGTGGACATTACTGTAGCCAGCTACCCAAGTGGACATTACTGTAGCCAGCTACCCAAGTGGACATTACTGTAGCCAGCTACCCAAGTGGACATTACTGTAGCCAGCTACCCAAGTGGACATTACTGTAGCCAGCTACCCAAGTGGACATTACTGTAGCCAGCTACCCAAGTGGACATTACTGTAGCCAGCTACCCAAGTGCACATTACTGTAGCCAGCTACCCAAGTGGACATTACTGTAGCCAGCTACCCAAGTGGACATTACTGTAGCCAGCTACCCAAGTGGACATTACTGTAGCCAGCTACCCAAGTGGACATTACTGTAGCCAGCTACCCAAGTGGACATTACTGTAGCCAGCTACCCAAGTGGACATTACTGTAGCCAGCTACCCAAGTGGACATTACTGTAGCCAGCTACCCAAGTGGACATTACTGTAGCCAGCTACCCAAGTGGACATTACTGTAGCCAGCTACCCAAGTGGACATTACTGTAGCCAGCTACCCAAGTGGACATTACTGTAGCCAGCTACCCAAGTGGACATTACTGTAGCCAGCTACCCAAGTGGACATTACTGTAGCCAGCTACCCAAGTGGACATTACTGTAGCCAGCTACCCAAGTGGACATTACTGTAGCCAGCTACCCAAGTGGACATTACTGTAGCCAGCTACCCAAGTGGACATTACTGTAGCCAGCTACCCAAGTGGACATTACTGTAGCCAGCTACCCAAGTGGACATTACTGTAGCCAGCTACCCAAGTGGACATTACTGTAGCCAGCTACCCAAGTGGACATTACTGTAGCCAGCTACCCAAGTGGACATTACTGTAGCCAGCTACCCAAGTGGACATTACTGTAGCCAGCTACCCAAGTGGACATTACTGTAGCCAGCTACCCAAGTGGACATTACTGTAGCCAGCTACCCAAGTGGACATTACTGTAGCCAGCTACCCAAGTGGACATTACTGTAGCCAGCTACCCAAGTGGACATTACTGTAGCCAGCTACCCAAGTGGACATTACTGTAGCCAGCTACCCAAGTGGACATTACTGTAGCCAGCTACCCAAGTGGACATTACTGTAGCCAGCTACCCAAGTGGACATTACTGTAGCCAGCTACCCAAGTGGACATTACTGTAGCCAGCTACCCAAGTGGACATTACTGTAGCCAGCTACCCAAGTGGACATTACTGTAGCCAGCTACCCAAGTGGACATTACTGTAGCCAGCTACCCAAGTGGACATTACTGTAGCCAGCTACCCAAGTGGACATTACTGTAGCCAGCTACCCAAGTGGACATTACTGTAGCCAGCTACCCAAGTGGACATTACTGTAGCCAGCTACCCAAGTGGACATTACTGTAGCCAGCTACCCAAGTGGACATTACTGTAGCCAGCTACCCAAGTGGACATTACTGTAGCCAGCTACCCAAGTGGACATTACTGTAGCCAGCTACCCAAGTGGACATTACTGTAGCCAGCTACCCAAGTGGACATTACTGTAGCCAGCTACCCAAGTGGACATTACTGTAGCCAGCTACCCAAGTGGACATTACTGTAGCCAGCTACCCAAGTGGACATTACTGTAGCCAGCTACCCAAGTGGACATTACTGTAGCCAGCTACCCAAGTGGACATTACTGTAGCCAGCTACCCAAGTGGACATTACTGTAGCCAGCTACCCAAGTGGACATTACTGTAGCCAGCTACCCAAGTGGACATTACTGTAGCCAGCTACCCAAGTGGACATTACTGTAGCCAGCTACCCAAGTGGACATTACTGTAGCCAGCTACCCAAGTGGACATTACTGTAGCCAGCTACCCAAGTGGACATTACTGTAGCCAGCTACCCAAGTGGACATTACTGTAGCCAGCTACCCAAGTGGACATTACTGTAGCCAGCTACCCAAGTGGACATTACTGTAGCCAGCTACCCAAGTGGACATTACTGTAGGGAGCTACTCAAGTGGACATTGTTACAATCCTACAATATTAGACACCAAACATTTTTAGTTACTATGTTAATCCCTTCAGGGTCCAAGGCCCAAATCTGAAGTGGTGCCCCAGTGTCCAAAAATTTTCAAAAAAAAAATTTGTTATTTTTTCTTATGAAATGGTAGAGAATCTTTTTGTGAAGGTAATAAAACAAAAAGTACGAAATTTGATGGAAAATTGACGAAATTATGCTCTCGCGAATTCTGATGTGTCAGCGATACTTACGAATCGGCGATTTTGCAGACTTTGACTCCCATTTTAGGCCAATTACATTATTCCAGTCAACCAAATTCTTAGCTATTTCACTAGTATTACTTCTATTCTATCGATTGAGCACAAGAAATCGCCAAGTCAACTGTTTCAACTACAAATTAAAGTGATCGGAAATTGTTAATTTGGCCAATTTAACACAAAGTTCAAAATATTCCAATTTCAAAATAGGGTCCAGAATAAACAATGTAGGTATTCCTGGAACTAAACTAACATTTCCTCTGCTCATTAGTTACGTTTTGAGGCTTTACAAATAAATTCCATTTTGATTTTTTATTCACATAATGAATTTTTATTCACACCAAAAAATAGAAGATTTACTGTTATGCAATACTGTAATAATTGTATAAATATCATCACCACATTTGTGAATGTATATTAGATCCACCAGCTGGCGTGTATTAGACGTGTGAGGTCGTTTGTTTACTCTTGAACATCGGCAAAAATTTAACATATCTGCTACTTTGAGCTCAGTTTCAAGCCATTTCCAGTGCGAAAACCAATCAAAATCATCTCTTTCTGTAATACGTCTTCCATTCTATCAAATGAGACCAAGAAATCGCAAATAGAAATATAAAAAACATACGAAAAAACACTGCAAAGTCGCTGTTTTAATCGAAAAATCATGATTTTAGTTTTTCTCTCTCATTATACGCAGTGTGCTGCAGGATCTGTTTTATGTGGTGCACACATACCACATAGATGTATTCTCTCATATCTAGGCCCAAATGTACCACTCACAGTTTATCAGAGTGAGCTGAGCTCAAGACGTAGATCTACGGTTTGGACCCTGAACATAAAGCCGTAGATCTACGGTTTGGACCCTGAACATAAAGCCGTAGATCTACGGGACGGACCCTCAAAGGGTTAATGGTACCTAAAAATATCCTCACAAACTTCACGGTGAATTTTAGCAGCACAACAAATTTTCTTTAAAAAAAAATAAAAAAAAAAATTAGAAAGAGCAGATTCTAAACTACAAGATGTCTATTTTCTGGATAGGCCTTTTACCCTTGGTGGAAGAAAATAGGCCTTAAAATAAGGTGAATTTTGGCTTGGACAACATTATAATGAAACCCAGAGTTTTGTTATAGAGCAACAACAGCTGGAACTTCGTGTTTAAGTCTCCTTATACAATTTTCAGTGGCAATTTCAGAACTTGTTTTCTGAAATGCTGATAACTGATATTTATTTTGCAAATGAAGCTTAAAGTTGTCAAAAAAAAAAGTGATGTGATAAGTGTGACGGGAAGTTTAGACATTACTGATTTTCAACAAAACATTAATATAACAGAAAATTTTGTGAAAGTTGGTTATTTTATGCAGCTTGATCATACATTGCTGCTTATGTTTCATTATGATATAGTATATGAAGAAAATATTTCAATGGACTTTTTTTTTTTTTACAGTGTAACATTCACTTGTATATTTGAGCTGTAATATTTATGCCCCAATTTGATGTTTGGTGTTTATTACAACTGAACAAGTGAAAAAAATTATTTTCTGTAAGCAGAAAAAAATATGAAATGTGCAGAGGTTATCAGATGTGAAAGTGAGGGAAACTCCACCTGGCAGCTGGATCTACGTGTCACTCCAATACCTGACAATTCAACAAGGTCTCATTCTATGAAAATTTATGCAAAGAAAATAGGCTTCAAGTTTTTCAAGGATTTTTGAAGGTAAAGCCCGGGAGCTGTTACATAACTGCTCAGGTTTGAGGCTCAATGAAGAATCAAGAATCTGTTTGCAACACGAAGCTTCTTTACTTTTTTTAAACAATGTATGAAGAACAGGAAAGATGCTGCTGTAATTCGTCTTTTAAGGAAAAATCACATTATTAACCCTTTGAGGGTTTCGGCCGTACTAGTACGGCTTATGACCCAGGGTTTTTGACGTACTAGTACGCCTAAATTCTAGTGCCCTCAAATCTAGTGGGAGAAAGCTGGTAGGCCTACATATGAAAGAATGGGTCTATGTGGTCAGTGTGCACAGTATAAAAAAAATCCTGCACACAGTGCATAATGAGAAAAAAAAACTTTGACCGTTTTTTGGAATAAAACAGCGACTTTGCACTGTATTTTCATATGGTATTTATTGTTGTATTCTAGTTTTCTTGGTCTCATTTTATAGAATGGAAGACATATTACAGAAATTGAGATGATTTTAACTGGTTTTACAATGAAAAGTACCTTGAAATTGAGTTCAAAGTAGCGGAAATGTTTGATTTTTACCAAAGTTCAAAAGTAAACAAATCACACCAAGCGTCCAATACACGTCAACTGGTGAGTCTAATATTCTTTCGCAAGTGCGCCAATATTATTTATACCATTTTTTACACTAATACAGTAGTCTGCATAACAGTAAATCTTCTATTTTTTGTGAGAATAAAAATTCAAAGTGGAAAGCAAAAGAATGTAACAGGGGCCTTGAGACGTGACTAATGAACAGAGGAAATGTCATTTTAGTGCCAGGACTGTCTTTCTTGTTTATTCTGGACCCTATTCTGACCACTGTACTGGATAGTTGAAATTGGTAAATGGGTGGTTTCTTGCACTCATTCAATAGAAGAAATGGAGTTCTAGCGAAATATTCATGTTTTTTGTCAATTAGTACAGTGGAATTGGCCGAAAATGTGGCTCAAAGTGGGCAAAATCATCGATGTGTAAACATCGCGGAGACCGCTAACTTCGCGAGAGCATAATTCCGTAAGTTTTCCATCAAATTTCATACTTTTGGTGTCATTATGATCGGGAAAAGTTTCTCTATCTTTTCATAAGAATTTTTTTTTTTTTTTAAATTTGGCTGACCCTGAGAACGAGTCTTGGAGAGGGCCTGTCAACCCTCAAAGGGTTAAGAAGAGCCTTAAACTGATTAACTTAACATAGGTAATATTAATGTTTTGTTGAAAATCGGTAACGTCTAAACTTGCCGTCACACTTGTCAACACTTTTCTTTCACAACTTTAAGCTTAATTTGCAAAATAAATATCAGTTCCTATCAATTCAGAAAACAATTTCTGAAATTGGAGACTTTAACAAGAAGTTTTAACTGTTATTGTTGTATAACAAGAGTCTGGGTTTATTATAACAAGAATCTGGGTTTATTATAACAAGAGTCTGGGTTTATTATAACAAGCGTCTGGTAAAAGATCCTCACAATAATTATCTCAATATTAACTTCAGGTCAGCCATCATTAATCTGGCATCACTGGTACCTGTAGTGTGTCGAATTAGTGAGTTTGCTGGATTACAGAGTGGTTAAGTTAGAATACACTTAATTAACACATCAATCGAGACTCTTTCTGCAACATCTTCCTCAGTTTCATCACTGCTTTCTCCTCCACTGGCTTGCTGCTGTGGACTTACAACCATCTCCACAATTTCTAGGTCAGTATAATGATGAAAATTGAAATTATGCCAACCGAAATTAGTGCCGGATTACTGGTGGAACCAGATAACTGACTGCCAGATTAGTGATGGAACCGGATAACTGACTGCTGGATTACTGATGGAACTGACTGCTGGATTACTGATGGAACTGGATAACTGACTGCTGGATTACTGATGGAACCGGATAACTGACTGCTGGATTACTGATGGAACCGGATAACTGACTGCTGGATTACTGATGGAACTGACTGCTGGATTACTGATGGAACCGGATAACTGACTGCCAGATTACTGATGGAACTGGATAACTGACTGCTGGATTACTGATGGAACTGACTGCTGGATTACTGATGGAACTGGATAACTGACTGCTGGATTACTGATGGAACCGGATAACTGACTGCTGGATTACTGATGGAACCGGATAACTGACTGCTGGATTACTGATGGAACTGAATGCTGGATTACTGATGGAACTGACTGCTGGATTACTGATGGAACCGGATAACTGACTACCAGATTACTGATGGAACCGGATAACTGACTGCCGGATTACTGATGGAACTGACTGCTGGATTACTGATGGAACCGGATAACTGACTGCTGGATTACTGATGGAACTGACTGCTGGATTACCGATAGAACCGGATAACTGACTGCTGGATTACTGATGGAACTGACTGCTGGATTACTGATGGAACCAGATAACTGACTGCCGAATTACTGATGGAACCAGATAACTGACTGCCGGATTACTGATGGAACTGACTGCTGGATTACTGATGGAACCGATAACTGACTGCTGGATTACTGATGGAACTGACTGCTGGATTACTGATGGAACCAGATAACTGACTGCCGGATTACTGATGGAACTGACTGCTGGATTACTGATGGAACCGATAACTGACTGCTGGATTACTGATGGAACTGACTGCTGGATTACTGATGGAACCAGATAACTGACTGCTGGATTACTGATGGAACTGACTGCTGGATTACTGATGGAACCAGATAACTGACTGCCGGATTACTGATGGAACTGACTGCTGGATTACTGATGGAACCGGATGCTGGATTACTGATGGAACCAGATAACTGACTGCTGGATTACTGATGGAACCAGATAACTGACTGCTGGATTACTGATGGAACTGACTGCTGGATTACTGATGGAACCAGATAACTGACTGCCGGATTACTGATGGAACTGACTGCTGGATTACTGATGGAACCGGATAACTGACTGCCGGATTACTGATGGAACCGGATAACTGACTGCTGGATTACTGATGGAACCGGATAACTGACTGCTGGATTACTGATGGAACTGACTGCTGGATTACTGATGGAACCGGATAACTGATGGAACTGACTGCTGGATTACTGATGGAACTGACTGCTCTATTACTGATGGAACTGGATAACTGACTGCTGGATTACTGATGGAACCGGATAACTGACTGCTGAATTACTGATGGAACCGGATAACTGACTGCTGGATTACTGATGGAACTGACTGCTGGATTACTGATGGTCGACCTGTAAACTAGAACTTGTAAACAGTTTACATTAACACTCTTATATTAAACAGTTTACATTAACACTCTTATATTAAACAGTTTACATTAACACTCTTATATTAAACAGTTTACATTAACACTCTTATATTAAACATCCGCCGATACATAAAATATTACTGTCTGAACCATAACTTATAATGTTATTGCTATGTGTAACTATTATAAACATTGTTTTTATTACTGTGAAACTATAAACACAGTAATAAAAACAATGTTTATAGTTACACAGTAATAAAAACAATGTTTATAATAATTAAACAGTAATAAAAACAATGTTCATAATAATTAAACAGTAATAAAAAAATGTTTATAATAATTAAACAGTAATAAAAACAATAACTATTATAAAGTTTATTATAAACATTATTATTAAGTTGAACATTATAATAAAGTTTATAATTATTATTATTATTTTGAACTTTATTATAAACATTAATATAAACACTGACAACCTCCCATTAAATAAACATTTTAATATAAACATTCTTGTGTAAATTATTATGTAGTAAAAAAGTCTGCCAGAAATACCTCGCCATAATAATGATTTGTATTTAATAAAATTAAAATATTACGAAGAAATAATGTTTAAGAGTCAGTTAATAATGCTTAAGAGTCAGTTAATAATGTTTAAGAGTCAGTTAATAATGTTTAAGAGTCAGTTAATAATGCTTAAGAGTCAGTTAATAATGCTTAAGAGTCAGTTAATAATGTTTAAGAGTCAGTTAATAATGTTTAAGAGTCAGTTAATAATGCTTAAGAGTCAGTTAATAATGTTTAAGAGTCAGTTAATAATAATGTTTAAGTCAGTTAATAATGTTTAAGTCAGTTAATAATGTTTAAGTCAGTTAATAATGTTTAAGTCAGTTAATAATGTTTAAGAGTCAGTTAATAATAATGTTTAAGTCAGTTAATAATGTTTAAGTCAGTTAATAATGTTTAAGAGTCAGTTAATAATGTTTAAGTCAGTTAATAATGTTTAAGTCAGTTAATAATGTTTAAGAGTCAGTTAATAATGTTTAAGAGTCAGTTAATAATGTTTAAGTCAGTTAATAATTTTTAAGAGTCAGTTAATGTTTAAGAGTCAGTTAACAATAATGTTTAAGTTAGTTAATAATGTTTAAGTTAGTTAATAATGTTTAAGTCAGTTAATAATGTTTAAGTCAGTTAATAATGTTTAAGTTAGTTAATAATGTTTTAGTTAATAATGTTTGTCAGTTAATAATGTTTAAGTCAGTTAATAATATTTAAGTTAGTTAATAATGTTTGTCAGTTAATAATGTTTAAGTCAGTTAATAATATTTAAGTTAGTTAATAATGTTTGTCAGTTAATAATGTTTAAGTCAGTTAACAATAATGTTTAAGTTAGTTAATAATGTTTAAGTCAGTTAATAATAATGTTTAAGTCAGTTAATAATGTTTAAGTCAGTTAGTAATGTTTAAGTCAGTTAGTAATGTTTAAGTCAGTTAATAATGTTTAAGTCAGTTAATAATGTTTAAGTCAGTTAATAATGTTTAAGTCAGTTAACAATAATGTTTAAGTTTGTTAATAATGTTTAAGTCAGTTAATAATAATGTTTAAGTCAGTTAATAATGTTTAAGTCAGTTAATAATGTTTAAGTCAGTTAATAATGTTTAAGTCAGTTAATAATGTTTAAGTCAGTTAATAATGTTTAAGTCAGTTAATAATGTTTAAGTCAGTTAATAATAATAATAATAATAATAATAATAATAATAATAATAATAATAATAATAATAATAATAATAATAATACTGACGGAGGTGGTCTTGCTCCTCTACGAGGCATATTACTGCTGTTATCTGCCTCTCCTTGCTGCCTCTGGTGACTCTCACTGCTGATATATGGTGACTCTCACACTGCTGATATATGGTGACTCTCACACTACTGATATTCTCGCCATATATTAGTAAATAAGAGGAGGAGAGTGGCGGCCGCCGGTGTCTCCAGCTGACTCAACTATGACACGCACCACCATTATTACTAAATATAATTATACATATATTACTTATTAAATAATTAACTTTTAAGAGTATTGATGTACATTGTAAATGTGTAAATAATAAGAGAAGAGAGAGAGAGAGAGAGAGAGAGAGAGAGAGAGAGAGAGAGAGAGAGAGAGAGTTATTTAGTTTTGCACGAGTAACTTTTCATACTTAATCAAGTGCAGACGATGGCCGCCCTGAGACGCGCCTTATTTAAATTATTTTTACCTACATAAGCCACACACAAGAGAGAGGAACTTATGACGATGTTTCGGTCCAACTTGAACCATTTACAAAGTTCAAGTCGGACAGAAACGTTGTGTTAAGCACCTCTTCTCTCTCATCTGCGGGTTATTTGTCTTGTTGGGATCCTCTCCAAGATACGATACTACGTGCCGCAAAATGCCCTTCTCACACTATACCACTCACTTATTTATCCATACCTCACCTATGCTATTTGTGCTTGGGGATCAACTGCAGCAACACACCTAAAGCCAATAATAACCCAACAAAAAGCTGCAGTAAGAATAATCACTAAATCCCATCCCTGGCAGCACACCCCCCACTCTTCAAAGACCTAAACTTACTCCCAGTTCAGTACATCCACACTTACTACTGTGCAATCTATATCTACAGGGCCTTAAACTCTAATATCAACCTTGACCTAAAACGCTTTCTTGATAGTTGTGACAGAACCCACAGGCACAACACCAGACACAAACATCTCTACGACATTCCCCGTGTCCGACTAAACCTTTACAAAAATTCAATGTATGTCAAAGGCCCTAAAATCTGGAATACCCTACCTGAGAACTCTAGAACTGCAGACACATTCATCACCTTCAAAACTACCATTAGAAAACATCTTATCTCCCTGATACACCCCGTCAACTAACTTCACGAATACCACCTGGTGGTTCACACTTACACTCACTCACTCATTTGACCATAAACAGAAATATTAATCTCAGTCTTAAAATAATGAATCCTGTGATACTCCAATACTGAAACTATATACTGTGCCAAAACAAAAGCATTCACATTGCTAAACTCATAAACTAGTATTTAGTCACTTAGCCATAATACCAACTCACCTCATAATTTGTAATATTTTACAATTAAGAATAAAACTAAGTATGCCCGAAATGCCTAGCCATGCTAAGCGTTCTAGTGGTACACTCTGTAATCACAATTTTCCTACATGTAAACCAAACAATAACCAAATTTCTGTAAACTCAGCATTGTAATCCTTATAGAGAATAAACTTTGAATTTGAATTTGAATTTGAATTTGTTCCAGCCATGATATTCTGACTCTTTATCATTTAAATTATTTTTCTGAGAAAAAATGCAATAATTAACTTATTTTCATAATAAAATATTAAATAAAATAAGCTATCTACATGAGAAATAAATTAATTATTTATTTATCAAGTAAATTCATAGGTTTTTAATAAATAGATAAAGGGATATCTTGCTACTCCTACTTACACTTTGGTCACACTTCAAGACACGTACATGCCTAGAGTTTACCTGGAGAGAGTTCCGGGGGTCAACGCCCCCGCGGCCCGGTCTGTGACCAGGCCTCCCGGTGGATCAGAGCCTGATCAACCAGGTTGTTACTGCTGGCTGCACGCAAACCAACGTACGAACCACAGCCCGGCTGGTCAGGAACCGACTTTAGGTGCTTGTCCAGTGCCAGCTTGAAGACTGCCAGGGGTCTGTTGGTAATCCCCCTTATGTGTGCTGGGAGGCAGTTGAACAGTCTCGGGCCCCTGACACTTATTGTATGGTCTCTTAACGTGCTAGTGACACCCCTGCTTTTCGTAGGGGGGATGTTGCATCGTCTGCCAAGTCTTTTGCTTTCGTAGTGAGTGATTTTCGTGTGCAAGTTCGGTCCTAGTCCCTCTAGGATTTTCCAGGTGTATATAATCATGTATCTCTCCCGTCGTTTGCTTTCGTAGTGAGTGATTTTCGTGTGCAAGTTCGGTCCTAGTCCCTCTAGGATTTTCCAGGTGTATATAATCATGTATCTCTCCCGCCTGCATTCCAGGGAATACAGGTTTAGGAACCTCAAGCGCTCCCAGTAACTGAGGTGATTTATCTCCGTTATGCGCACCGTGAAGGTTCTCTGTACATTTTCTAGGTCAGCAATTTCACCTGCCTTGAAAGGTGCTGTTAGTGTGCATATATATATATATATATATATATATATATATATATATATATATATATATATATATATATATATATATATATATATATATATATATATATATATATATATATATATATGTACATACATCTAGGGTTTTCTTCTTTTTTCTAAATAGCTCTTGTTCTTCTTTATTTCCTCTGTTGTCCATGGGGAAGTGGAAAAGAATCTTTCCTCTGTAAGACACGCGTGTCGTAGGAGGCGACTAAAATGCCGGGAGCAATGGGCTAGTAACCCCTTCTGCAAACATTTACTAAAAAACAAAAAAAAGAAATGATTTATAAAACTGGGATGTTTGAATGTGCGTGGATGTAGTGCGGAAAACAAGAAACAGATGATTGCTGATGTTATGAATGAAAAGAAGGTGGATGTCCTGGCCCTAAGCGAAACAAAGCTGAAGGGAGTAGGGGAGTTTCGGTGGGGGGAAATAAATGGGATTAAATCTGGAGTATCTGAGAGAGTTAGAGCAAAGGAAGGGGTAGCAGTAATGTTGAAGGATCAGTTATGGAAGGAGAAAAGAGAATATGAATGTGTAAATTCAAGAATTATGTGGATTAAAGTAAAGGTTGGATGCGAAAAGGGGGTCATAATAAGCGTGTATGCCCCTGGAGAAGAAAGGAATGTAGAGGAGAGAGAGAGATTTTGGGAAATGTTAAGTGAATGTATAGGAGCCTTTGAACAATGTGAGAGAGTAATTGTGGTAGGGGACCTGAATGCTAAAGTAGGAGAAACTTTTAGAGAGGGTGTGGTAGGTAAGTTTGGGGTGCCAGGTGTAAATGATAATGGGAGCCCTTTGATTGAACTTTGTATAGAAAGGGGTTTAGTTATAGGTAATACATATTTTAAGAAAAAGAGGATAAATAAGTATACAAGATATGATGTAGGGCGAAATGACAGTAGTTTGTTGGATTATGTATTGGTAGATAAAAGACTGTTGAGTAGACTTCAGGATGTACATGTTTATAGAGGGGCCACAGACATATCACATCACTTTTTAGTTGTAGCTACACTGAGAGTAAAAGGTAGATGGGATACAAGGAAAACAGAAGCATCAGGGAAGAGAGAGGTGAAGGTTTATAAACTAAAAGAGGAGGCAGTTAGGGTAAGATATAAACAGCTATTGGAGGATAGATGGGCTAATGAGAACATATGTAATGGGGTCGAAGAGGTATGGGGGTAGGTTTAAAAATGTAGTGTTGGAGTGTTCAGCAGAAGTTTGTGGTTACAGGAAGGTGGGTGCAGGAGGGAAGAGGAGCGATTGGTGGAATGAAAATGTAAAGAGAGTAGTAAGGGAGAAAAAGTTAGCATATGAGAAGTTTTTACAAAGTAGAAGTGATGCAAGGAGGGAAGAGTATATGGAGAAAAAGATAGAGGTTAAGAGAGTGGTGAAGCAATGTAAAAAGAGAGCAAATGAGAGAGTGGGTGAGATGTTATCAACAAATTTTGTTGAAAATAAGAAAAAGTTTTGGAGTGAGATTAACAAGTTAAGGAAGCCTAGAGAACAAATGAATTTGTCAGTTAAAAATAGGAGAGAAGAGTTATTAAATGGTGAGTTAGAGGTATTGGGAAGATGGAGGGAATATTTTGAGGAATTGTTAAATGTTGATGAAGATAGGGAAGCTGTGATTTCGTGTATAGGGCAAGGAGGAATAACATCTTGTAGGAGTGAGGAAGAGCCAGTTGTGAGTGTGGGGGAAGTTCGTGAGGCAGTAGGTAAAATGAAAGGGGGTAAGGCAGCCGGGATTGATGGGATAAAGATTGAAATGTTAAAAGCAGGTGGGGATATAGTTTTGGAGTGGTTGGTGCAATTATTTAATAAATGTATGGAAGAGGGTAAGGTACCTAGGGATTGGCAGAGAGCATGCATAGTTCCTTTGTATAAAGGCAAAGGGGACAAAAGAGAGTGCAAAAATTATAGGGGGATAAGTTTGTTGAGTGTACCTGGTATGGTAGAGTTATTATTGAAAGAATTAAGAGTAAGACGGAGAATAGGACAGCAGATAAACAAGGAGGCTTTAGGAAAGGTAGGGGGTGTGTGGACCAGGTGTTTACAGTGAAATACAGAAGTGAACAGTATTTAGATAAGGCTAAAGAGGTCTTTGTGGCATTTATGGATTTGGAAAAGGCGTATGACAGGGTGGATGGGGGGGGGGCAATGTGGCAGATGTTGCAGGTGTATGGTGTAGGAGGTAGGTTACTGAAAGCAGTGAAGAGTTTTTACGAGGATAGTGAGGCTCAAGTTAGAGTACATAGGAAAGAGGGAAATTATTTCCCAGTAAAAGTAGGCCTTAGACAAGGATGTGTGATGTCACCGTGGTTGTTTAATATATTTATGGATGGGGTTGTAAGAGAAGTAAACGCCCCCGCGGCCCGGTCTGTGACCAGGCCTCCTGGTGGATCAGAGCTTGATCAACCAGGCTGTTGCTGCTGGCTGCACGCAAACCAACGTACGAGCCACAGCCCGGCTGATCAGGAACTGACTTTAGGTGCTTGTCCAGTGCCAGCTTGAAGACTGCCAGGGGTCTGTTGGTAATCCCCCTTATGTGTGCTGGGAGGCAGTTGAACAGTCTCGGGCCCCTGACACTTATTGTATGGTCTCTTAACGTGCTAGTGACACCCCTGCTTTTCATTGGGGGGATGGTGCATCGTCTGCCAAGTCTTTTGCTTTCGTAGTGAGTGATTTTCGTGTGCAAGTTCGGTACTAGTCCCTCTAGGATTTTCCAGGTGTATATAATCATGTATCTCTCCCTCCTGCGTTCCAGGGAATACAGGTATAGGAACCTCAAGCGCTAAAACCAGTGTTTTATCTCTGTTATGCGCGCCGTGAAAGTTCTCTGTACATTTTCTAGGTCGGCAATTTCACCTGCCTTGAAAGGTGCTGTTAGTGTGCAGCAATATTCCAGCCTAGATAGAACAAGTGACCTGAAGAGTGTCATCATGGGCTTGGCCTCCCTAGTTTTGAAGGTTCTCATTATCCATCCTTTCATTTTTCTAGCAGATGCGATTGATACAATGTTATGGTCCTTGAAGTTGAGATCCTCCGACATGATCACTCCCAGGTCTTTGACGTTGGTGTTTCGCTCTATTTTGTGGCCAGAATTTGTTTTGTACTCTGATGAAGATTTAATTTCCTCATGTTTACCATATCTGAGTAATTGAAATTTCTCATCGTTGAACTTCATATTGTTTTCTGCAGCCCACTGAAAGATTTGGTTGATGTCCGCCTGGAGCTTTGCAGTGTCTGCAATGGAAGACACTGTCATGCAGATTCGGGTGTCATCTGCAAAGGAAGACACGGTGCTGTGGCTGACATCCTTGTCTATGTCGGATATGAGGATGAGGAACAAGATGGGAGCGAGTACTGTGCCTTGTGGAACAGAGCTTTTCACCATAGCTGCCTCGGACTTTACTCTGTTGACGACTACTCTCTGTGTTCTGTTAGTGAGGAAATTATAGATCCATCGACCGACTTTTCCTGTTATTCCTTTAGCACGCATTTTGTGCGGTATTACGCCATGGTCACACTTGTCGAAGGCTTTTGCAAAGTCTGTATATATTACATCTGCATTCTTTTTGTCTTCTAGTGCATTTAGGACCTTGTCGTAGTGATCCAATAGTTGAGACAGACAGGAGCGACCTGTTCTAAACCCATGTTGCCCTGGGTTGTGTAACTGATGGGTTTCTAGATGGGTGGTGATCTTGCTTCTTAGGACCCTTTCAAAGATTTTTATGATATGGGATGTTAGTGCTATTGGTCTGTAGTTCTTTGCTGTTGCTTTACTGCCCCCTTTGTGGAGTGGGGCTATGTCTGTTGTTTTTAGTAACTGTGGGACGACCCCC
Organism: Cherax quadricarinatus; assembly: GCF_038502225.1. NCBI lineage: Eukaryota > Metazoa > Arthropoda > Malacostraca > Decapoda > Parastacidae > Cherax > Cherax quadricarinatus. The sequence goes on along the minus strand of NC_091334.1, from coordinate 24,485,167 downwards.
GTGTCCATGCTCCCTCTCCATAGGATGGAAAAGGCTCGTGATATGGGCTTCTTGCAGTTCTTGATGAACACAGAGTTCCATGAGTCTGGCCCTGGGGCAGAGTGCATGGGCATGTCATTTATCGCCTGTTGGAAGTCATTTGGCGTCAGTATAACATCGGATAGGCTTGTGTTAATCAAATTTTGTGGCTCTCTCATAAAAAAATCATTTTGATCTTCGACTCTCAGTCTGGTTAGCGGCTTGCTAAAAACTGAGTCATATTGGGACTTGAGTAGCTCACTCATTTCCTTGCTGTCATCTGTGTAGGACCCATCTTGTTTAAGTAGGGGCCCAATACTGGACGTTGTTCTCGATTTTGATTTGGCATAGGAGAAGAAATACTTTGGGTTTCTTTCGATTTCATTTATGGCTTTTAGTTCTTCCCGCGATTCCTGACTCCTAAAGGATTCTTTAAGCTTAAGTTCGATGCTTGCTATTTCTCTGACCAGTGTCTCCCTACGCATTTCAGATATATTGACCTCTTTTAGCCGCTCTGTTATTCTTTTTCGTCGCCTGTAAAGGGAGCGCTTGTCTCTTTCTATTTTACATCTACTCCTCCTTTTTCTTAGAGGAATAAGCCTTGTGCATACATCGAGTGCCACCGAGTTAATCTGTTCTAGGCATAAGTTGGGGTCTGTGTTGCTTAGTATATCTTCCCAGCTTATATCGGTTAGGACTTGGTTTACTTGGTCCCACTTTATGTTTTTGTTATTGAAGTTGAATTTGGTGAATGCTCCCTCGTGACTAGTCTCATTATGTCGGTCTGGGGCTCCGCGCATACATGTCTGAACCTCAATTATGTTGTGATCTGAGTATATTGTTTTTGATATGGTGACATTTCTTATCAGATCATCATTGTTAGTGACGATGAGGTCTAGTGTATTCTCCAGTCTAGTAGGCTCTATTATTTGCTGGTTTAAATTGAATTTTGTGCAGAGATTTAAAAGCTCGCTTGAGTTTAAGTTTAATATGTTTATTATGCACCCCATACCCATCCTGTGGGCGGTAGTCAAAAGATTACAGAGGTACATAATGGGTCCAGGGACTGGGCCTCAAAGTTTTGATAGCTGAGCAAGTTACAGAGGTAATGAATTCACAATTTACAAAGGTAATGAACTCACAATTTACAAAGGTAATGAACTCCAGGTAGGTCTAGTCACAATCATGACAAGTTACAAAGGTATTTACAGATTACAGAGGTACACAATGGGTCCAGGGACTGGGCTCCAAAGTTTTGATGGCTGAACTAGGTACAAGGTAATGAACTCACAAGTTACAAAGGTAATGAACTCACAAGTTACAAAGGTAATGAATACTGTAAGAATGGTTACTTACGTTTATACATGGCTGCAATCATGAACAAATTTTAGAGTAATGAGCAATTCACACTTCCACACCCGGTCACAACTGTAGTGAGTTATTGGTGCAAATATTGATTATTGAGTCACACACACACACACACACACACACACACACACACACACACACACACACACACACACACACACACACACACACACACACACACACACACATACACACACACATACACAAACTCATACACACACATGCACACACACTCATACACACACACACACTCATACACACACACACACTTGTGAGTATAACACCAGGCACATCTCCTGAAGCGCACATCAACCAAATAACTGCTGCAGCATATGGGCGCCTGGCAAACCTCAGAACAGCATTCCGACATCTTAATAAGGAATCATTCAGGACCCTGTACACCGTGTACGTTAGGCCCATATTGGAGTATGCGGCACCAGTTTGGAACCCACACCTAGCCAAGCACGTAAAGAAACTAGAGAAAGTGCAAAGGTTTGCAACAAGACTAGTCCCAGAGCTAAGAGGTATGTCCTACGAGGAGAGGTTAAGGGAAATCAACCTGACGACACTGGAGGACAGGAGAGATAGGGGGGACATGATAACGACATACAAAATACTGAGAGGAATTGACAAGGTGGACAAAGACAGGATGTTCCAGAGATTGGACACAGTAACAAGGGGACACAGTTGGAAGCTGAAGACACAGATGAATCACAGGGATGTTAGGAAGTATTTCTTCAGCCACAGAGTAGTCAGTAAGTGGAATAGTTTGGGAAGCGATGTAGTGGAGGCAGGATCCATACATAGCTTTAAGCAGAGGTATGATAAAGCTCACGGCTCAGGGAGAGTGACCTAGTAGCGATCAGTGAAGAGGCGGGGCCAGGAGCTCGGACTCGACCCCCGCAACCTCAACTAGGTGAGTACAACTAGGTGAGTACACACACACACACACACTCACACACTCATACACATACACACAAACACACACACACACACACACACACACACACACACACACACACACACACACACACACACACACACACACACACACACACACACACACACATGCACATATGTGGTAATGCTTTATTTACAGCTAGCAAAGTCAGGGTATTTCTCCAGAATGGTCTGTAATATACCACTGTGGATAAAATACTTAGCCATTTCTTGAACACTTCTGAGTGAGTTGTTTCTAAATTCATTAATTTTATCGCACTCCAGTACATAATGAGGCGGGGTGTGACACACTCCAGTACATAATGACGCAGGGTGTGACGCACTCCAGTACATAATGACGCAGGGTGTGACGCACTCCAGTACATAATGACGCAGGGTGTGACGCACTCCAGTACATAATGACGCAGGGTGTGACGCACTCCAGTACATAATGACGCAGGGTGTGACACTCCAGTACATAATGACGCAGGGTGTGACGCACTCCAGTACATAATGACGCAGGGTGTGACAATAATCCATCTGGCAAAGTTTACATTTCGTTTGGTCTACATCTGGTGGTGGTGATTTAACCTGCCAAAGATACTTGTAACCCAGCCGGAGCCGGGCGGTAGTGACATCCAAGAGTCTGCTTATTTTGTTGGATGCACCATAGACATGTGGCTCCTCCTGCATGATAGAATGATGATAGATGGACTCACTGGTGTCAATCTCCCTGAGCCTTAAGTCCATAAAATTCAGTTAAAGTTCTTTTCGTATTATTGTTCTCAAACTACTACCTGACAAGCCAAGATTGTAATCTACTCCCTCTTTGAAAGCATACAGCTTAGCCAATTTATCAGTTCTATCATGCATCTGAAGACCAATGTGAGATGGAATCCACAGCATGTGCACTCTGACTCCACTGTCCACAATCCTACCATACCTGTGTCTGGCTTCTGACACAAGCATGCCACAATTTATGCTTAATGAGTTGAGAGCATTTATGGATGACAGATTAGATTAGATTTTGCCACCGAAGTGGCTAGTTTATTGTGCCGCCCATATCCATCCTGTGGACGGTAGCGCGAGAGCATATGGATACACAAAAGGCCTAGGAACTAGGCCCCAAAGGGTTAACAGGAATACATATGGATTTATATCTACATATCTATAGTTCACTTATCTGTACGCAAGAGTTGCACATGTGTCTAATTTATTAAGTGAGACTCTACCTGAGACCATAACCGGATCTCTCTCGGAGTCGTAAAAGTTTCAAGTGAGACTACCTGAGACCATGACCGGCTCTGCTACAAAGCCGTAAAAGTAGTGCTGAAAAGTTATTTAAGGCTTACATAAAAAATATTTTTAAAGTAGATATTTATAATTATATAAGAAAGCAAATAAATACTAAATAAACTTAGAAATATGCTTTAAATATAAAGATAAGATGAAATGTAATAAATAGCTTTATTTGTTATATTTTATTTGAATTAAAATCGATGTAATTTGTGATAAAAATAAATTACATAAGCAATATTTATTATTTGTTATGTTGTTGCTGTGGAGGGAAGCTGCCAGCTTCTCGTGTCCGAATCTTTTCTTAAATATTCATATTGACCCAAAATTTTTTAAAAACAAGCAATATAAAATATTTCCTACTTAAAAAATCCTTTTAATTTTGAGTTAATAGAAAAGTATATGACAATAAGAGGGATACATGTTAATTTAGAGTCAAATATGATGTGGCGAGATGCTGAAGGGATCGAACAAATGTATCTGACTAGCAGGATTCTTAGGGTAGAGTGGGCGCGTATTTTAGCGTGGACGATGGGCGTGGTGGGCGTGGTAGTGGGCGTGGTGGTAGGGCTATACATCCTCAGGAAGTGCAGGGAGGCCAGATGGGGGAAATGTAGCAGTAAACGTCGCATGGAAGGCAAGGTGAGACCTACTGCTGTAATGGGAGCTTCCAGGCGAGTGTCTCTCAAGGTTCCTTGACGCTGGTGAGGGGCTCTTGATCTTGGGAATTGGATCTGTGCTCCAGTTCCCTGAATTAAGCCTGAGCACCTTCCATCCCCCACAGGCGCTGTATAATCCTATGGGTTTAGCGCTTCCCAATGAGGAGGCCCGGTGGCCTGGTGGCTAAAACTCCCGCTTCACACACGGAGGGCCCGGGTTCGATTCCCGGCGGGTGGAAACATTTCGACACGTTTCCTTACACCTGTTGTCCTGTTCACCTAGCAGCAAATAGGTACCTGGGTGTTAGTCGACTGGTGTGGGTCGCATCCTGGGGGACAAGATTAAGGACCCCAGTGGAAATAAGTTAGACAGTCCTCGATGACGCACTGACTTTCTTGGGTTATCCTGGGTGGCTAACCCTCCGGGGTTAAAAATCCGAACGAAATCTTATCTTATCTTATCTTATAATCACGCGAGTGAGGGGCTTTTGATCCAAGGAACTGGATCTGCTCCTTCATTCCCTCGGATCAAACCTGATTGTCTCTACATTCCTTTAGGTGCTGTATAACATCCCTATTGGTTTAGCGCTTTCCTCAATTACTCAGATATGGTAAACACGAGGAAATTAAATCTTCATCAGAGTACAAAACAAATTCTGGCCACAAAATAGAGCGAAACACCAACGTCAAAGACATGGGAGTGATCATGTCGGAGGATCTCACCTTCAAGGACCATAACATTGTATCAATCGCATCTGCTAGAAAAATGACAGGATGGATAATGAGAACCTTCAAAACTAGGGAGGCCAAGCCCATGATGACACTCTTCAGGTCACTTGTTCTATCTAGGCTGGAATATTGCTGCACACTAACAGCACCTTTCAAGGCAGGTGAAATTGCCGACCTAGAAAATGTACAGAGAACCTTCACGGCGCGCATGACGGAGATAAAACACCTCAATTACTGGGAACGCTTGAGGTTCCTAAAACTGTATTCCCTGGAACGCAGGCGGGAGAGATACATGATTATATACACCTGGAAAATCCTAGAGGGACTAGTACCGAACTTGCACACGAAAATCACTCACTACGAAAGCAAAAGACTTGGCAGACGATGCAACATCCCCCCTATGAAAAGCAGGGGTGTCACTAGCACGTTAAGAGACCATACAATAAGTGTCAGGGGCCCGAGAGTGTTCAACTGCCTCCCAGCATACATAAGGGGGATTACCAACAGACCCCTGGCAGTCTTTGAGGAGGTGCTGGACAGGCAACTAAAGTCAGTACCTGACCAGCCGGGCTTTGGTTCATACGTCGGGTTGCATGCTGCCAAGAGTAATGGCCTGGTTGATCGGGGCCTGATTCACCATGAGGACTGATCACAGACCGGGCTGCGGGGGCATTGACCCCTGAAACTCTTTCCAGGTATATGCCAGATATGAAGAATATTAAATGAATTATCTTGATAGGCTAAAAAGTTGTTTGTGACTGATTATGACTGATCAGTGAAGTCATCAGTATAATCATACTATCTGATAGACTTCATAAACTATCCATGACTGTCACTGGTCAGTCAAGTCATTACTAAGCATACTAATCTAGTTAAGGCTGCCCCAGACTACTTATGTCCCGAACAGGGGAAATTAGATGAAGCAGAAATATCCATAAATGGATAAATAACAGATTAAAACACCTGACAGGTCAAGAGAGTCATTAACAGGTGAATCAATACAGGTGAGAGATACTTAAGACATCAATATATTCAGATAACCCTTAAACGGTCCAAACGTATATATACGTTCTTACACGTAATGCCCCAAATGTGTATGTTTTATTTTTCCTGCCTTCAAATTTGGTGCAATTGGCCTGAGATGCCTTGTCAGCATAGAATGGGTCCTAACACTCAGTGTGCGCAGTATTAAAAAAATCTGGGACCACATAGTACCTTGTGGGAGCACCAGTTAATTGAGTGCCAGCTAGAGCAAACAGTTGGGCAAACACCAAGGATTCACTGATATAATGTCATATTAACACTCCTCTTTTAAGAGGAAAGTGATGTTAACCCCAAGTTTAGGGTCTGCTATCTCTGTATCTGTCTATCTCTGTATCTGTCTATCTCTATCTGTCTTCCTCTGTCTATTTGTCAATTTCTGTCTATCCCTGTCTCTGTCTACCTCTGTCTCTGTCTGTGTCTGTCTCTGTCTATCTGTCTCTGTCTCTATCTGTCTTTGTCTATCTGTCTCTCTATCTCTTTCAATCTGCCTCTCTATCTGTCTGTCTATCTCTGTCTCACAGGTACACATAAATACAAGTATACATAGTATAAATTACCTAGGATAACCCAAAAAATCCAGACAAAGTGCTATACTCTGCTTGAAGATGTGAGTAGACGTGATGACGACGCAGTCTTGTGGCTCTCTCTGAGACAGAGAGCTAGACGGATAGACAGATAGACAGGGAGCTTGACAGACAGACAAATAGACAGACAGACATGTTTGTGTACCAGCAAAAACGAAGTGGGGCGATGCTCATCAAATATCACCTCAAATCTTTTCTTATCAGCTGCACCCTCCCCCACCCTCGTGTATGCTCATCAAATGTCAGCTCTTATCAGTTGTTATCTCATCATGTCACTGTCAGGGGTGGACTTTGTTTTTCATGCTTCAAGGGAACTTACTATTATTATTATTATTATTATTATTATTATTATTATTATTATTATTATTATTATTATTATTATTATTATCATTATTATTATTATCATGTATTATTCTTCTCCTTCTTCTTCTTCTTCTTCTCCTTCTTCTTCTCCTTCTTCTTCTCCTTCTCCTCCTCCTTCTCCTCCTTCTCTTCCTCCTCCTTCTCTTCCTCCTCCTTCTCTTCCTCCTCCTGCTCTTCCTCCTCCTGCTCTTCCTCCTCCTCCTCTTCCTCCTCCTCTTCCTCCTCCTCCTCCTTCTCTTCCTCCTTCTCTTCCTCCTTCTCTTCCTCCTCCTCCTTCTCCTCCTCATCTTCCTCCTCCTCCTCCTCCTCCTCCTCCTCCTCCTCCTCCTCCTCCTCCTCCTCCTCCTCCTCCTCTTCCTCCTTCCTCCTCCTCCTCCTCCTCCTCCTCCTTCTCCTTTTCCTCCTTTTCCTTCTCCCTCCTCCTCCTCCTCCTCCCTCCTGCTCCTTCTCCACCTCCTTCTCCCTCCTTCTCCTCATCCTCCTCCTCATCCTACTCCTCGTTCTCCTCCTCCTCCTCCTCATCCTCCTCTTCTTCCTCCAGCTCCTCTTCCTCCTCCTCTTCCTTTTCCTCTTCCTCCTCCTCTTCCTCCTCCTCTTCCTCCTCCTCTTCCTTTTCCTCTTCCTCCTCCTCCTCCTCCTCTTCCTCCTCCTCTTCCTCTTCCTCCTCTTCCTCCTCTTCCTCCTCTTCCTTCTCCTTCTCCTCCTCCTCCTCCTCTCCTCCTCCTCCTCCTCCTCCACCTCCTCCTCCTCTTCCTCCTCTTCCTCCTCTTCCTCCTCTTCCTCCTCTTCCTCCTCTTCCTCTTCCTCCTCTTCCTCTTCCTCTTCCTCTTCCTCTTCCTCTTCCTCTTCCTCTTCCTCTTCCTCCTCCTCCTCCTCTTCCTTCTCCTTCTCCTCCTTCTCCTCCTTCTCCTCCTTCTCCTCCTTCTCCTCCTCCTCCTTCTCTTCCTTCTCCTCCTCCTCCTCCTCCTCACTGTTATTATATACTTCCACATATCCAAAACATTGCTGGGACATATAAATACTTTGTATATATTCCAAGACAATAGTAAATGGCTGAGGCAGGTGTAAATGTCCACTGACCTGTCAGTGTTTTTGTGACAATTTGAGTACAATTTCAGTACCTAATACTAGTGTCAGAACAAAGATTGGTTATAAATGACAAGAACTACTACAAATTGTAATTATCAGAATATAAAAATTACATAAAATAATATGAAAAATAGAAAAAAAGGTATATCGGCAACACTTCTGCAAGCGGCTGGACTCCATGTTGCTGTCACACGAGCATCCAGTGCCAACTTCTCAGCCTCATATCTCGGTAAGTGCTGACCCTAAATTTTTTTTTATTCTAAAATAGTTAAAAAAATGTGCTCTTTTTTCTGTAAAAAAAAAAAACGATTTTTTTTTTCAAAATATTCGTGAACGTATATATACGTTTGGACCATTTAAGGGTTAAAAAGAGTAATAAAAGAGAAATAAAAGCCAAAAGAGATTATGAAGTTAGTCACAGGTTATTTGACGATTAACCCAAAATGTTTCTTTCAGGTTTATAGGAGTAAGATGAGGGACAAGACTAGGCCTACTGAAAAGTTGCTAAGGTCGGCCTACTGTTAGTGACAAAGAGATGTGTACAACATTTAACACTTATTTCCTCTCATTTTTTTTGTATGCAGCAAGCAAGATACTAGTGAAATTCCAGAAATAAAAAAAGATATGAGTCAGGGTGAAAATATGTTAAGCACAGACAGAGTCACCAGTGACATGGTTCTCAAACAAATCAATAAATTAAAACCTAACCTAACAATTCTCTGGGCCCTGATGAACTGTTTACAAGGCTTATAAAGGAACATAAGGAAGAATTTGCAAACCTTTGGCAAGTCTTTTCAACATATCACTACAGATTGGTATAGTGCCAGATTAGTGGAAAATGGTAAATGTGTTACTTATCTGCAAAGCAGATGACAGGTCTTAGCTTTGAACTATAGACCAATAAGCCTAACCTCCATTGTGGGAATACATGTATTGGACTCACTAATTGCTGAGGTTATTTGAAGTCACCTTGAAAGACAAATTGATCAGTGAATCTAAGTACAGTTTTATAAAGGGTCGTTCCTACACACACAGATTTACTAAATTTTTTCACTAAGGTATTAGAGGAGGTAGATCATAGTAGTGAATATGATATTGTGTATATGGACTTTAGTAAGGCTTTTCATAGAGTTCCACATTCGAGGTTATTGAGGAAAGTAGCGGTACACGGTATAGGAGAAATTTTTTCCTGGATAGAGGCATGGTTGACAGATAGGCAACTGAGAGTTTACATAAATGGGGAGAAATCAGAGTGGAGACTCATCGCAAGTGGTGTTCCACAGGGGTCAGTGTTGGGTCCTTTGTTCACAATTTACATAAATGACATAGATGAGGCAATAAACAGTAACATAAGCAAGTTTGCCAATGACACCAAAATAGGCCATCGAATTTATTCTGACAAGGACACTAGAGCGCTACAGGAAGATCTGGATAAACTGATGTCGTGGTCGGAGAAGTGGCAGATGCAGTTTAATATAGACAGATGCAAAGTTCTAAGCCTGGGAAAAGAAAATAACCATGAGGTTATAAACTAAATAATGTTGATCTTAACCCTTTCATGGTCGGCCCCATTGTATAACAGCTTTGAAGCCAGTGTCAGTCCTGTAGCATAATGCCATGAGCTCAGCTCACTCAGGTAAGCTGTGAGCACTAAATTTGGGTCTAGATATGAGACAATGGGTCTATGTGGTAAGTGTTCAGCATATAAAAAAGTCCTGCAGCATGCAATGCATAATGAGAAAAAACTGTGTGTTTTTAGTTTAACAACAGTGACTTCGCGGTGTATTTTGGTATGGTTTTTATGTTTGTATTCTCGGTTTCTTGGTCTCATTTAATAGAATGAAAGATATACGTATTACAAAAATAGAGATGATTTTGGTTGGTTTCAGAACAAAGTAGCTTGAAACTGAGCTGAAAATGTTTGATTTTTGCTGATATTTCAGAGTGCACAAATTACGTCACTTGTCCAATACACATCCAACTGGCCAGTCTAATATGCATTTATGCATGCACTGACATTATTTATACAATTATTACAATAATGCAGTAGTCTGCATAACAGTAAATCTTCTATTATTTGTGTGAATAAAAATCCTAACTGGAAAGCAAGTGTAATATAAGAGGGGCCAGGAGATGTGACTAATGAACAGAGAAAATGTTATTTTAGTGCCAGGAATGTCTGCATTGTTATTCTGGACCCTAGATTGAAATTGGCATTTCTTGAATTTTGTGTGAAATTAGCCAAATTACCAATTTCTGATAACTTTATTGGGTAATTTAAATAGATGAATGGACAGTTTCTTGTACTTATTCAATAGAATGGAGGACATACTAGTGAAGTACATAAGAACATAAGAATGTAGGAACACTGCAGAAGGCCTACTGGCCCATACGAGGCAGGTCCTTATCAAAACGACATCTACCTAAAGCTACTCAAGAAACAACTCCCGCACCCCCCAACACCAATCAAACCCAGCCCCTCCCACTCATATATCTGTCCAGTCTCTTCTTAAAGCTACCCAAGGTCCTAGCCTCTATCACCCCACTGGGAAGACTGTTCCACGCATCTACAACTCTGTTAGAAAACCAGTACTTACCTATGTCCTTTCTAAATCTAAACTTATCCAACTTAAATCCATTATTCCTGGTTCTTACCTGGTTCGACACCCTCAGTACTTTATTAATGTCTCCCTTGTTCATGCCCGTCATCCACTTATACACTTCAATGATATCTCCCCTCATTCTACGCCTCTCCAGAGAGTGGAGATTTAAGGCTTTAAGTCTATCTTCATACGGGAGGTTCCTTACACAGTAAATCATTTTAGTCATTCTTCTCTGTATGTTCTCTAATGAGTCTATGTCCATCCTGTAGTAAGGGGACCAAAACTGAGCAGCATAATCTAAATGAGGCCTCACTAGTGATGTATAGAGCTGTAAAATAACTTTTGGACTTCTGTTACTTATACTTCTTGAGATAAATCCAAGTAATCTGTTGGCCTTGTTGCGCACACTGAGGCACTGCTGTCTTGGCTTTAGATTTCTGCTTACCATGACTCCCAAGTCTTTTTCACATTCTGTATGACCAAGCTCTACTTCACCTAGATTATAGCTTCGAGGGTTATTTTCATTACCAAGGGCAAGTACCTTACACTTATCCACATTAAACTTCATCTGCCATTTCTCAGACCAAGACATTAATTTGTTTAAATCGTCCTGGAGTTCATTGATATCCTCCTCAGAGTGAATTATACGGCCTATCTTTGTATCATCAGCAAACTTACTCATGTCACTAGTAATCCCTTCATCAAGGTCATTAATGTAAATTATGAACAAGAGAGGGCCTAAAACTGATCCTTGTGGAACGCCACTAGTGACTAATCCCCATTCAGATTTCACTCCATTAATGGTAACTCTCTGCTTTCTATTGGTAAGCCATGCCTCAATCCATGCTAGAACTTTACCTCCTATACCATGAGCTGCCACTTTTCTTAAGAGTCTCTTGTGAGGTACTCTGTCGAAGGCTTTACTAAAATCCAAATAAACAATATCATATTCCTTATCACTGTCAACTGCCTCAAATGTTCTATTGAAGAACGTCAGTAAGTTTGTCAGGCAGGAACGACCTCTCGTGAATCCATGCTGAGATTCATTTATCAAGTTATGCTCTTCAAGGTGACTTCTGATAATGTCAGCTATAATTGATTCTAATAACTTGCCCACTATAGATGTCAGGCTGATCAGTAGCTAAGAATTGGCCAAAGATAACTTGCAAAGTGGACAAAATTTCCGATGCACAAATATTGCTGACACAGCAAAATTTGTGAAAGCATAAATGTGTCAGTTTTCCATCAAATTTTGTACTTTTTTGTTTTATTACCTTCAGAAAAAGATTTTCGACTATTTCATAAGAAAATATAACATTTTTTTTTTAAATTTTGTGACCCTGAGAGCAAGTTTGAGAGCAGCAGTTGCGACCCTGGAAAGGTTAATTACTCAGAATGTGAAAAAGGTTTAGTTGTTTTGGTAGCAGTAATCTAAAACCCAAGACAATAGTTTGTAAGTGTTCACAATAAAGCAAATGTAATTCTTGGCTTCATATCAAGAAAAATAAATAACAGGAGTCCTCAGGTTATTCTTCAGATCTATATATCATTGGTTAGGCCTCAGTTAGATTATGCTGCACAGTTCTGGTCACCATATTACAGAATAGACATAGTTGTGCTGGAAAACTTACAGAGAAGGATGACAAAGTTGATCCCGTGTATCAGAAATCTTTCCTATGAGGATAAACTGAAGATACTGTCTAAAGTACGAGGATAGACTGAGGAGAACACTGTCTATCCTACGAGGATATACAGCCTCTCCTCACTTAGAGACGTACTTGTTTACCGGCGCCTTGGACTTATGATGGGCTCTCTGACCAGTATGCATACCTAAATAATGTATATTAGGGCTGATGTCCTCTTCTTTTTATTACACTATATGGTACACTAATGTATAAACATTTAAAAATACATATACCAGAAATGTTAAAATTACATATACCAGAAATGTTATAAATGGTGCAAAGATGACATTAAAACAATATCAAAGATGGTTGACACAAACTCACTGCCATTATAGTATGCTCCTCACTTAGTGATGAATTTGTTTACCAACGTGGTCTTAGAAATGGAACCCCATCATTAAGTGAGGAGAGGCTGTACTGAGGGCACTGTCTATCCTATGAGGATAGACTGAGGGCACTGTCTATCTTATGAGGATAGACCGAATGTACTGTCTGTGTTATGAAGATAGACTGAGGGCACTGTCTGTCCTACGAGGATAGACTGAGGGCACTGAATTTGACCTCTACAAAGGCATGCAATTAGAGAAGATATGATTGAAGTGTATAAATGGAAATCAGGAATAAATACAGGAGATATCAATGATGCACTAAATATATGTAACCAAGACAGGAGTTACAGCAGTGGTTCAAATTGGAAAAAAATAGGTTTATAAAGAGTGAAAGAAAACACTGGTTTGGTAATAGAGTTGTGGATGAGTGGAACAAACTGCCAGGTAGTATCATTGAAACTAGAACCTTAGACAGGTACAGGTGTGGGTGTGCAGTGGACCTGCTTAACTTGGGCCAGTAGGCCTACAGCACTTCTTCCTTCTTACATTATTAAAAATGGCTTGGCTTGGGCAGGTTGTGGTGATCACAGGTGCTAACTCGGGCATCGGTAAGGAAACAGCACGGGACTTGGCTGCCCGAGGAGCAGTTGTCATTCTGGGGTGCAGGAGCCGCCAGGCAGCACTGCAGGCAGTGCGTGACATACGTACCACTACTGGCGATGGCGACCTGGTTAGTGGACAACTTATTAAATGTACATAAATCTTTGCATTTTTAAAATTGGAGCACAGTTTAGTGCTCCAATTTTTTTTTTCACAGTGATAGTGTTATAGCTACTTTCACAGTGGTGGAGGACCCTGCACCAATGTTATCACTACTTTCACAGTGGTAGAGGACCCTCTGCTTGTGCCATAATTAAATTTGCACCCTAACACACTTTCCACACCCTAAGGCACTTTCTGCACCTCAAGGCATTTTCAGCACCCTAAGTCACTTTCCACTGCAGATCGTCATGGATCTGGACCTTGGGGACTTGGCATCAGTGCGAACCTTCGCCACAAATTTGCTGCGAAAGTTTGACAAAATTGATGTGCTGATCAACAATGCCGGAGTGTACTTCCCTCCGGAGGAACGGAGGAAATCCAAGGACGGTTTCGAGATCCACTTTGGAGTCAACCATCTGGGGCACTTTCTCCTCACCCACCTGCTACTTACCACCATTAAAAGTACTCCCGGTTCTCGGTAAGTACTCATACTTACCAACATTAAAAGTACACTCAGTTCTTGGTAAGTACTCATACTTACTGCCATTAAAGATACTTGTGGTACTCAGTAAGTATGGGGGTGGGGCCCCTGCATATACAGCAGGTTAGGTCCCTGGCTACTGCTGTACAGGGGGGGCCCTGCTTATACAGTAGGGTAGGTTCCTGGCTACTGCTGTACAGGGGGGCCCTGCTTGTACAGTAGGGTAGGTTCCTGGCTACTCCTGTACAGGGGGCCCCTGCTTATACAGCAGGTTAGGTTCCTGGTTACTGCTGTACAGGGGGGCCCTGCTTATACAGCAGGTTAGGTTCCTGGCTACTGCTGTACAGGGGGGCCCTGCTTATACAGTAGGGTAGGTTCCTGGCTACTGCTGTACAGGGGGGCCCTTCTTATACAGCAGGTTAGGTTCCTGGCTACTGTTGTACAGGGGAGCCCTTCTTATACAGCAGGTTAGGTTCCTGGTTACTGCTGTACACGGGGAGTCCTGCTTGTACAGCAGGTTAAGTTGCTGGCTGCTGCTGTACAGGGGGTCCTGCTTATACAGCAGGTTAGGTTCCTGGTTACTGCTGTATAGGGGGGCCCTGCTTATACAGCAGGTTAAGTTCCTGGTTACTTCTGTACAGGGGGGGCCCTGCTTATACAGCAGGTTAAGTTCCTGGTTACTGCTGTGCAGGGGGCCCCTGCTTATACAGCAGGTTAGGTTCCTGGTTACTGCTGTACAGGGGGCCCCTACTTATACAGCAGGTTAGGTTCCTGGTTACTGCTGTACAGGGGGGCCCTGCTTATACAGCAGGTTAGGCTCCTGGCTACTGCTGTAAAGGGGGGCCCTGCTTATAAAGCAGGTTAGGTTCCTGGTTACTGCTGTACAGGGGGGCCCTTCTTATACAGCAGGTTAGGTTCCTGGCTACTGCTGTACAGGGGGGCCCTGCTTATACAGCAGGTTAAGTTCCTGGTTACTGCTGTACAGGGGGGCCCTACTTATACAGCAGGATAAGTTCCTGGTTACTGCTGTACAGGGGGGCCCTGCTTATACAGCAGGTTACATTCCTGGATACTGCTGGACAGAGGGGCCCTGCTTATACAGCAGGTTAAGTTCCTGGGTACTTCTGTACAAGGGGGCCCTGCTTATACAGCAGGATAAGTTCCTGGTTACTGCTGTGCAGAGGGCCCCTGCTTATACAGCAGGTTAAGTTCCTGGTTACTTCTGTACAGGGGGGCCCTGCTTATACAGCAGGTTAAGTTCCTGGTTACTGCTGTACAGGGGGCCCTGTTTATATAGCAGGTTAAGTTCCTGGTTACTGCTGTATAGGGGGCCCTGCTTATACAGCAGGTTAAGTTCCTGTTTACTGCTGTGCAGGGGGGCCCTGCTTATACAGCAGGTTCAGTTCCTGGTTACTGCTGTACAGGGGGCCCTGCTTATACAGCAGGTTTAGTTCCTGGTTACTGCTGTAAAGGGGGGCTCTGCTTATACAGCTGGTTAAGTTCCTGGTTATTGCTGTACAGGGGGGCCCTGCTTATACAGCAGGTTAAGTTCCTGGTTACTGCTGTATAGGGGCCCTGCTTATACAGCAGGTTAAGTTCCTGGTTACTGCTGTGCAGGGGGGCTCTGCTTATACAGCAGGTTAAGTTCCTGGTTACTGCTGTACAGGGAGCCCTGCTTATACAGCAGGTTAAGTTCCTGGTTACTGCTGTACAGGGGGGCCCTGCTTATACAGCAGGTAAAGTTCCTGGTTACTGCTGTAAAGGGGGGCTCTGCTTATACAGCTGGTTAAGTTCCTGGTTACTGCTGTATAGGGGGGGCCCCTGCTTATACAGCAGGTTAAGTTCCTGGTTACTGCTGTACAGGGGGCCCTGCTTATACAGCAGGTTAAGTTTCTGGTTATTGATGTACTGGGGGCCCTGCTTAAACAGCAGGTTAAGTTTCTGGTTACTGCTGTACAGGGGGGCCCCTGCTTATACAGCCGGTTAAGTTCCTGGTTACTGCTGTACAGGGGGGCCCTGCTTATACAGCAGGTTAAGTTCCTTGTTATTGCTGTGCAGGGCGGCCCTGCTTATACAGCAGGTTAAGCTCCTGGTTACTGCTGTGCAGGGGGGCCCTGCTTATACAGCAGGTTATGTTCCTGGTTACTGCTATACAGGGGGCCCTGCTTATACAGCAGGTTTAGTTCCTGGTTACTGCTGTATAGGAGGGCCCTTCTTATACAGCAGGTTAAGTTCCTGGTTACTGCTGTACAGGGGGGCCCTGCTTATACAGCAGGTTAAGTTCCTGGTTACTGCTGTACAGGGGGGCCCTGCTTATACAGCAGGTTAAGTTCCTGGTTACTGCTGTACAGGGGGCCCTGCTTATACAGCAGGTTAAGTTCCTGGTTACTGCTGTACAGGGGGCCCTGCTTATACAGCAGGTTAAGTTCCTGGTTACTGCTGTACAGGGGGGCCCTGCTTATACAGCAGGTTAAGTTCCTGGTTACTGCTGTACAGGGGGGCCCTGCTTATACAGCAGGTTAAGTTCCTGGTTACTGCTGTACAGGGGACCCTGCTTATACAGCAGGTTAAGTTCCTGGTTACTGCTGTACAGGGGGGCCCTGCTTATACAGCAGATTAAGTTCATGGTTACTGCTGTACAGGGGGGCCCTGCTTATACAGCAGGTTAAGTTCCTGGTTACTGCTGTACAGGGGGGCCCTACTTATACAGCAGGTTAAGTTCCTGGTTACTGCTGTATACGGGGGCCCTGCTTATACAGCAGGTTTAGTTACTGCTGTACAGGGGGGCCCTGCTTATACAGCAGGTTAAGTTACTGCTGTACAGGGGGGCCATGCTTATACAGCAGGTTAAGTTACTGCTGTACAGGGGGGCCCTGCTTATACAGCAGGTTAAGTTACTGCTGTACAGGGGGGCCCTGCTTATACAGCAGGTTAAGTTACTGCTGTACAGGGGGGCCCTGCTTATACAGCAGGTTAAGTTACTGCTGTACAGGGGGGCCCTGCTTATACAGCAGGTTAAGTTACTGCTGTACAGGGGGGCCCTGCTTATACAGCAGGTTAAGTTGCTGCTGTACAGGGGGGCCCTGCTTATACAGCAGGTTAAGTTACTGCTGTACAGGGGGGCCCTGCTTATACAGCAGGTTAAGTTACTGCTGTACAGGGGGCCCCTGCTTATGCAGCAGGTTAAGTTACTGCTGTACAGGGGGCCCTGCTTATACAGCAGGTTAAGTTACTGCTGTACAGGGGGCCCTGCTTATACAGCAGGTTAAGTTACTGCTGTACAGGGGGGCCCTGCTTATACAGCAGGTTAAGTTACTGCTGTACAGGGGGCCCCTGCTTATACAGCAGGTTAAGTTACTGCTGTACAGGGGGGCCCTGCTTATACAGCAGGTTAAGTTACTGCTGTACAGGGGGGCCCTGCTTATACAGCAGGTTAAGTTACTGCTGTACAGGGGGGCCCTGCTTATATAGCAGGTTAAGTTACTGCTGTACAGGGGGGCCCTGCTTATACAGCAGGTTAAGTTACTACTGTACAGGGGGGGCCCTGCTTATACAGCAGGTTAAGTTACTGCTGTACAGGGGGGCCCTGCTTATACAGCAGGTTAAGTTACTGCTGTACAGGGGGGCCCTGCTTATACAGCAGGTTAAGTTACTGCTGTACAGGGGGGCCCTGCTTATACAGCAGGTTAAGTTACTGCTGTACAGGGGGGCCCTGCTTATACAGCAGGTTAAGTTACTGCTGTACAGGGGGGCCCTGCTTATACAGCAGGTTAAGTTACTGCTGTACAGGGGGGCCCTGCTTATACAGCTGGTTAAGTTACTGCTGTACAGGGGGGCCCTGCTTATACAGCAGGTTAAGTTACTGCTGTACAGGGGGGCCCTGCTTATACAGCAGGTTAAGTTACTGCTGTACAGGGGGGCCCTGCTTATACAGCAGGTTAAGTTACTGCTGTACAGGGGGGACCTGCTTATACAGCAGGTTAAGTTACTGCTGTACAGGGGGGCCCTGCTTATACAGCAGGTTAAGTTACTGCTGTACAGGGGGGACCTGCTTATACAGCAGGTTAAGTTACTGCTGTACAGGGGGGCCCTGCTTATACAGCAGGTTAAGTTACTGCTGAAAAACAAAAATCACTGTAAATTTTAAAAAAAAATTTTCACTTTTAATTGCATATAAAAGCCTGATAACATTTTGCTTATCATATATTAAGGTTTAACTGTCCAAACATTGATGTACGTTCTTACTGCTAGTCCTCCAAATATACATCGATGTTTTATTTTTCCTGCCTTCAAATTTGGCACTAGAGGCCTGATAGGCCTAGACAGTATAGAATGGGTGTTAACACTCAGTGTGTGCTGTATTAAAATACTTAGTAGCTTGTGGGAGCACCAGTTGACTGAGTGTCAGCTTGAACAAACAGTTTATCAGACACCAGGGAGTCACTAATGTCATGTTATATTAACACTCGACTTTTAGGAGGAAAGTGATGCTGACCTTGAGCTTAGTGGCTGTCAGATGGATGTGGTCAAAAGTTGTCAAGGAAATATAAAAAACTTTGATTATAACCCATGTGTAATGTTTGTGCAACATCCTTTCAGTTTTGATACCACTGGTAGTTTCATCCTACCAGAATGTCCTGTCACCTATGTTCTGAGTGGAGGGAGGGAGAGAGGGAGGACTCTGCAACATGTGTAATACATGTTTGGGTGGCTGGCTACCTCTGTGTATCTGTCTCTATCTCTGTCTGCCTGTCTCTATCTCTGTCTGCCTGTCTCTATCTCTGTCTGCTTGTCTATGTCCCACAGAGAGCTGCTCATGAACCAGAATTAAGGAATAAGTAACTTTATTTAGGCACAGGTACACATATATACAGTTATTATTTATAGTGCAAATTACCTAGGATAACCCAAAAGAAAAGGTCAGGTAAAGTGGTATTGTGTGCTCGCAGATATGAGGCATAATTATGACTAGCAAGTAATACGCATTTCCACTTGTTCAGAATTAACGATTCTGCAATGTGTAATACCTGTTGGTCCATAAGTGGCTCTATGTAAGGGAGAGAGAGAGAGAGATAAACAGAGATAAAGATAGAGATAAAGACAGACAGAGATAGAGATAAAGATAGACAGACAAACAGATCAAGACAGACAAACAGACATGTTTATGAGTAACAGTGAGAATAAATATAAAACATATGACAAGGTTCACTGTCAGCAGTGTAGTGACCACTGTCAGCAGTGTAGTGACTGCACTGTCAGCAGTGTAGTGACTGCACTGTCAGCAGTGTAGAGTGACTGCACTGTCAGCAGTATAGAGTGACTTCACTGTCAGCAGTATAGAGTGACTGCACTGTCAGCAGTGTAGTGACCACTGTCAGCAGTGTAGTGACTGCACTGTCAGCAGTGTAGTGTGACTGCACTATCAGCAGTGTAGAGTGACTTCACTGTCAGCAGTATAGTGACTGCATTGTCAGCAGTGTAGTGACCACTGTCAGCAGTGTAGTGACTGCACTGTCAGCAGTGTAGTGTGACTGCACTATCAGCAGTGTAGTGACCACTGTCAGCAGTGTAGAGTGACTGCACTGTCAGCAGTATAGAGTGACCACTGTCAGCAGTGTAGTGTGACTGCACTATCAGCAGTGTAGAGTGACCTCACTGTCAGCAGTATAGAGTGACTGCACTGTCAGCAGTGTAGAGTGACTGCACTGTCAGCAGTGTAGAGTGACTGCACTGTCAGCAATGTAGTGACTGCACTGTCAGCAGTGTAGTGACTGCACTGTCAGCAGTGTAGAGTGACTGCACTGTCAGCAGTGTAGAGTGACTGCACTGTCAGCAGTGTAGAGTGACTGCACTGTCAGCAGTATAGAGTGACTGCACTGTCAGCAGTGTAGTGTGACTGCACTATCAGCAGTGTAGAGTGACCTCACTGTCAGCAGTATAGAGTGACTGCACTGTCAGCAGTGTAGAGTGACTGCACTGTCAGCAGTGTAGTGACTGCACTGTCAGCAGTGTAGTGACTGCACTGTCAGCAGTGTAGAGTGACTGCACTGTCAGCAGTGTAGAGTGACTGCACTGTCAGCAGTGTAGAGTGACTGCACTGTCAGCAGTGTAGAGTGACTGCACTGTCAGCAGTGTAGAGTGACTGCACTGTCAGCAGTGTAGAGTGACCACTGTCAGCAGTGTAGAGTGACTGCACACTCAGCAGTGGAGTGACTGCACTGTCAGCAGTGTAGTGACTGCACTGTCAGCAGTGTAGAGTGACTGCACACTCAGCAGTGGAGTGACTGCACTGTCAGCAGTGTAGTGACTGCACTGTCAGCAGTGTAGAGTGACTGCACACTCAACAGTGGAGTGACTGCACTGTCAGCAGTGTAGTGACTGCACTGTCAGCAGTGTAGTGACTGCACTGTCAGCAGTGTAGTGACTGCACTGTCAGCAGTGTAGAGTGACTGCACACTCAGCAGTGGAGTGACTGCACTGTCAGCAGTGTAGTGACTGCACTGTCAGCAGTGTAGAGTGACTGCACACTCAGCAGTGGAGTGACTGCACTGTCAGCAGTGTAGAGTGACTGCACTGTCAGCAGTGTAGAGTGACTGCACTGTCAGCAGTGGAGTGACTGCACTGTCAGCAGTGTAGAGTGACTGCACTGTCAGCAGTGTAGAGTGCACTGTCAGCAGTGTAGAGTGACTGCACTGTCAGCAGTGTAGTGACTGCACTGTCAGCAGTGTAGTGACTGCACTGTCAGCAGTGGAGTGACTGCACTGTCAGCAGTGTAGAGTGACATTCTTGTCTGACATTGTGCTTAGGTGTTCCATACTCCAGCACTTCTGAAAACCTTTAAATACTTGTATATACACCTACCATCCGACTTACGACCGTGTTTTTTATGCCAAATTTCTGGGAAATAAACCAGTATTTGTGTTGTACACAGTGTTTATCCTAAACCTTACAGTATAAAATACAATACTAACAGCATAAAAAGTAAAGTAAAACATGAAATACCAAAATAAAATAATAAAGTCTTTATAAAAATGTGATGTTGATATTCAGTAATAAAGTTCGACTAACGACCATTTCGACTTACGATAGGTTTCTCGGAACTGAACTCGGTCGTAAGTCGGATGGTAGGTGTATTTCTAGACAATATTGTGTGACCAAGGCAGGTGAACATGTTCACCTCTCATTGTGTTTGTGACTGTTTGATTACTATTTCTGTACCTAATACAGTGGAACCCTGAGTTTCGGCCGCCCTGAGAATTGGCCGCTTCAAGTTTCGACCACTTTTTTCGGCCAAATTTTGTCCCAAGTTTTAGCCGTTCCCCGGGTTTCGGCCGGTGTACCAGACCTGTCCGCCTGCCCATGCTTGTGTGCCTCCCCGCACAAGTGTCGTGAGCCAGTCTAGCATTATTTATCCTTGAGTGAACATTACCCTGGATGCTCATCCAGCCAGGCAGCCAGGCAGCCAGCCAGCCAGCCAGCCAGCCAGCCAGGCAGCCAGCCAGCCAGGCAGTCATCCAGCCAGCCAGGCAGCCAGCCAGCCAGGCAACCATCCAGCCAGCCAACCAGCCAGCCAGCCAGCCGTCCGAGTTACAGCCGGCTGGCCGTAACTCAGAAAACTTTTAAGTTGTAAGTTGGGGCACTTGTAAGTCAAGGTACCACTCTACTGGCAACATTTCTGCAAGCGGCAGAACTCTATATTGCCGTCAGTTGAGCATCCAGTGCCAACTTCGCTGTCTTATATCTCGATAAGTACTGGCACTGATTTTTTTTTTTGGGTAATTTTTGGTCTCTTTGTTTTAATTTTGTTCTTTTCAAAATATTTAGTGTTAGCAGTGAAAATGAAGATAAAAGTTTGGACAGTTGAAGGATTAACCCTTTCAGGGCTGGTGCCGTACTAGTACAGCTTGCATGCCAGGGTTGGTGCCATACTAGTACAGCTTGCACACCAGGGTTGGTGCCGTACTAGTACAGCTTGCATGCCAGGGTTGGTGCCGTACTAGTACAGCTTGCACACCAGGGTTGGTGCCGTACTAGTACAGCTTGCATGCCAGGGTTGGTGCCGTACTAGTACAGCTTACATGCCAGGGTTGGTGCCGTACTAGTACAGCTTACATGCCAGGGTTGGTGCCGTACTAGTACAGCTTGCATGCCAGGGTTGGTGCCATACTAGTACAGCTTGCACGCCAAGGTTGGTGCCATACTAGTACAGCTTACATGCCAGGGTTGGTGCCGTACTAGTACAGCTTGCATGCCAGGGTTGGTGCCGTACTAGTACAGCTTGCACGCCAAGGTTGGTGCCATACTAGTACAGCTTGCATGCCAGGGTTGGTGCCATACTAATACAGCTTGCACGCCAGGGTTGGTGCCGTACTAGTACAGCTTGCACGCCAGGGTTGGTGCCGTACTAGTACAGCTTGCACACCAGGGTTGGTGCCGTACTAGTACAGCTTGCATGCCAGGGTTGGTGCCGTACTAGTACAGCTTGCATGCCAGGGTTTGTGCCGTACTAGTACAGCTTGCACGCCAGGGTTTGTGCCGTACTAGTACAGCTTGCACGCCAGGGTTGGTGCCGTACTAGTACAGCTTGCACGCCAGGGTTGGTGCCGTACTAGTACAGCTTGCACGCCAGGGTTGGTGCCGTACTAGTACAGCTTGCACGCCAGGGTTGGTGCCGTACTAGTACAGCTTGCACACCAGGGTTGGTGCCATACTAGTACAGCTTGCACGGCAGGGTTGGTGCCATACTAGTACAGCTTGCACGCCAGGGTTGGTGCCATACTAGTACAGCTTGCATGCCAGGGTTGGTGCCATACTAATACAGCTTGCACGCCAGGGTTGGTGCCGTACTAGTACAGCTTGCATGCCAGGGTTGGTACCGTACTAGTACAGCTTGCATGCCAGGGTTGGTGCCGTACTAGTACAGCTTGCATGCCAGGGTTGGTGCCGTACTAGTACAGCTTGCACGCCAGGGTTTGTGCCGTACTAGTACAGCTTGCACGCCAAGGTTGGTGCCGTACTAGTACAGCTTGCACGCCAGGGTTGGTGCCATACTAGTACAGCTTGCACGCCAGGGTTGGTGCCATACTAGTACAGCTTGCACGCCAGGGTTGGTGCCATACTAGTACAGCTTGCATGCCAGGGTTGGTGCCGTACTAGTACAGCTTGCACGCCAGGGTTGGTGCCATACTAGTACAGCTTGCACACCAAGGTTGGTGCCGTACTAGTACAGCTTGCACGCCAGTGGTACTAGTACAGCTTACGCCAGGGTTGGTGCCATACTAGTACAGCTTTGCATGTACTAGTACAGCTTGCATGCCAGGGTTGGTGCCGTACTAGTACAGCTTGCATGCCAGGGTTGGTGCCGTACTAGTACAGCTTGCACGCCAGGGTTTGTGCCGTACTAGTACAGCTTGCACGCCA
Source organism: Cherax quadricarinatus (assembly GCF_038502225.1). Taxonomy (NCBI): domain Eukaryota; kingdom Metazoa; phylum Arthropoda; class Malacostraca; order Decapoda; family Parastacidae; genus Cherax; species Cherax quadricarinatus. The sequence continues at coordinate 24,461,798 of NC_091334.1, read as the reverse complement.
AGGTTGGTGCCGTACTAGTACAGCTTGCACGCCAGGGTTGGTGCCATACTAGTACAGCTTGCACGCCAGGGTTGGTGCCATACTAGTACAGCTTGCACGCCAGGGTTGGTGCCATACTAGTACAGCTTGCATGCCAGGGTTGGTGCCGTACTAGTACAGCTTGCACGCCAGGGTTGGTGCCATACTAGTACAGCTTGCACGCCAGGGTTGGTGCCGTACTAGTACAGCTTGCACGCCAGGGTTGGTGCCGTACTAGTACAGCTTGCATGCCAAGGTTGGTGCCGTACTAGTACAGCTTGCACGCCAGGGTTGGTGCCGTACTAGTACAGCTTGCATGCCAGGGTAGGTGCCGTACTAGTACAGCTTGCACGCCAGGGTTGGTGCCGTACTAGTACAGCCTGCACGCCAGGGTTGGTGCCGTACTAGTATGCATAAATTCTAGCGCCTTCAAATCTAGTGACAGAAAGCTGGTAGGCCTACATATGAAAGAATGGGTCTGTGTGGTCAGTGTGCACAGTATAAAAAAATCCTGCAGCACACAGTGCGTAATGAGAAAAAAAAAATCTCTGACCGTGTTTTTGCTTTAAAACAGCGACATTGCAGTGTATTTGTATATGCTATTTATGGTTGTATTCTAGTTTTCCTGGTCTCATTTTATAGAGTGGAAGCCATTACAGAAATTGAGATGATTTTGATTGGTTTCACAATGAAAAGTACCTTGAAATTGAGCTCAAAGTAGCAGAAATGTTCGATTTTTGCCAAAGTTCAGAAGTAAACAAATCATGCCATGTGTCCAATACACATCAACTGTTGAATCTAATATTCTTTCACAAGTGCACTGATATTATTTGTACCATTTCTACACTAATGCAGTAGTCTGCATAACAGTAAATCTTCTATTTTTTGTGAGAATAAAAATTCTAAGTGGAAAACAAAAGAAATGTAAGAGGGGCCTGGGGATGTGACTAACGAACAGAGAAAGTGTTATTTTAGTGCCAGGAATGTCTGTCTTGTTTGTTCTGGACCCTATTTGGAAATGGGCATCTTTTAAAATTTGTGTGAAATTGGCAAAATTGTCAATTTCTGACCACTTTATTGGATAGTTGAAATTCGATAGAAAAAATGGAGTTCTAGCAAAATAGTTATGATTTTTGTTGGCTGGTACATTGAAATTGGCCGAAAATAGGGCTCAAAGTGGGCAAAATCGCCGACGCGTGAACATCGTTGAGACCGCTAACTTCGCGAGAGCATAATTCCATAAATTTTCCATCAAATTTCATTCTTTTGGTGTCATTATGATCGGGAAAAGATTCTCTGTCATTTCATAAGAAAAATAATTTATTTTTTTCGAGAAATTTCCAACCCGGAGAACAAGTTTAGGAGAGGGTCTGCCGACCATGAAAGGATTAACCCTTTGACTGTCGCGGCCGTATATATACGTCTTACGAGGTACCGTGTTTGACGTATATATACTCATAAATTCTAGCGGCTTCAAATCAAGCAGGAGAAAGCTGGTAGGCCCACGTGAGAGAATGGGTCTGTGTGGTCAGTGTGCACCATATAAAAAAAATCCTGGAGCACGCAGTGCATAATGAGGAAAAAAAAAAACTCCGACCGTTTTTTTTTAATTAAAATGCCGACTTTGTGGTCTATTTTCGTATAGTATTTATGGTTGTATTCTCGTTTTCTTGGTCTCATTTGATAGAATGGAAAACATATTATAGAAATAGACGTGATTTTGATTGATTTTACTATAAAAAGAACCTAGAAATGGAGCTCAAAGTAGGGGAAATGTTTGATTTTTGCCAATGTTCAAAAGTAAACAAATGATGCCATTGTCCAATAAATGTTCAACTAGCCATTCTAATATGCAGTCATGAATGGGTTGATGTTATTTATACAATTATTACAGTATTGCAGTAGTCTGCATAATAGTAAGTCTTCTATTTTTTGTTTGAATAAAAATTCAAAATAGAAAGCAAGAGTAATATCAGAGGGGCCTGGAAACATGACTGATGAGCAAAGAAAATGTCATTTTAGAGCCAGGAATGTCTGCATTGTTCATTCTGGACCTTATTTTGAAATTGTCACATTTTTTAGTTTTCGTGAAATTGGCCAAATTGCAAATTTCTGACCACATTATTAGGTAGTTGAAATCGGTAAATGGGCAGTTTCTTGTACTCAATCGATAGAAAAAATGGAATTCTAAAGAAATAGCTATGAGTTTGGGCGACTGGAACAATGGAATTAGCCGAAAATAGGGCTAAAAGTGGGCAAAATCGCGGATTTGTAAACAGCGCTGAGGTCGCTAACTTTGCGAGAGCATAATTCCGTCAATTTTCCATCAAATTTCGTTTTTTTGGTGTCATTACAATCGGGAAAAGATTCTCTATCATTTCATAAGAAATTTTTTTTTTTTTTTTTTTTTTTAAATTTTGCGACACCAGGAGACACCTAAGGATTGGGGGTTGCGACAGTCAAAGGGTTAAGTGAATAATAGAACTAGGTCTGAAAAGTGCATATACAGTACACATATTACTTACCTTAAAATATTTTTGTCCTTAGCTTATAGTAAGTGGTTGTTGTAGGAAGTCAAAATTAATGAAGAATGGGTATACAGTGGATCCTCGGTTTTCGCATTTAACCCTTTCAGGGTCCGTCCCGTAGATCTACGGCTTTACGTTCAGGGTCCAAACCGTAGATCTACGCCATGAGCTCAGCTCACTCTGATAAACTGTGAGTGGTACATTTGGGCCTAGATATGAGAGAATACATCTATGTGGTATGTGTGCACCACATAAAACAGATCCTGCAGCACACTGTGTATAATGAGAGAAAAAAATGAAATCATGATTTTTCAATTAAAACAGCAACTTTGCAGTGTTTTTTCGTATGTTTTTTATAATTGTATTTGCGATTTCTTGGTCTCATTTGATAGAATGGAAGACATATTACAGAAATAGAGATGATTTTGATTGGTTTTAGCATTGGAAATGGCTTGAAACTGAGCTCAAAGTAGCGGAAATGTTAAATTTTTGCCGATATTCAAGAGTAAACAAACGACCTCACACGTCTAATACACGTCAGCTGGTGGGTCTCATATACATTCACAAATATGGTGATGATATTATACAATTATTACAGTATTGCATAACAGTAAATCTTCTATTTTTTGGTGTGAATAAAAATTCATTATGTGAATAAAAAATCAAAATGGAATTTATTTGTAAAGCCTCAAAACATAACTAATGAACATAGGAAATGTTAGTTTAGTGCCAGGAATGCCTACATTGTTCATTCTGGACTCTATTTTGAAATTGGAATATTTTGAACTTTGTGTTAAATTGGCCAAATTAACAATTTCCGATCACTTTATTTTGTAGTTGAAACAGTTGACTTGGCGATTTCTTGTGCTCAATCAATAGAATAGAAGTAATACTATTGAAATAGCTAAGAATTTGGTTGATTGGAATAATGTAATTGGCCTAAAATGGGAGTCAAAGTCGGCAAAATCGCCGATTTGTAAATATCGCTGACACATCAAAATTCGCGAGAGCATAATTTCGTCAATTTTCCACCAAATTTCGTACTTTTTGTTTTATTACCTTCACAAAAAGATTCTCTACGATTTCATAAGAAAAAATAAAAAAATTTTTTTTTGAAAATTCTTGGACACTGGTGCGTGACTCCAGATTTGGGCCTTGGACCCTGAAAGGGTTAATCTGTTACAGTCATCGGCCAAAACTGAAATTGGCCAAAACCGAAACCATTTTCCCCTTAAGAAATAATGTAAATGGAATTAATCCGTTCCAGACACCCAGAAGTATCAACCCAAGAAATTTTTTTTACCTTAAAGATAGATTTACATGCACAAAAGAATGAACATTACACTTACCTTTATTGAAGGCTGTTGTTGCTGGAAGTAAGGCAGGGAGGAGGGGAGAGAGAAGAGAGGTTAGTGTTTAGAAGGAGAATCCCCCTCCATAAGGACTAGGTACCAAGCCCTTATCCGGGGTCACTTCCCTCCTTTGTTTTTTACTGTCACTAGGACCAGCTTGAGAGTCACTGGACCCCTGTCGCACAGAATATCTGTCCAGACAGGTCTGTTTCTGGTGTCTCTTTAAGATTTGCCTAAAATGGGACATGACATTGTCATTGTAAAAGTCACCAGCACAGATTGCAACAACTTTCTCAGGGTGATGTTCTTCCACAAATGAATCTACTTTAGTCCACATTGCACAAATCTCCTTAATCTTTGAAGAAGGCGCCTTCTTCCATCTCTCTTCCTCCTCCTCTGAAGCAAGTTCCTCACCTGTGGTCTGTTGCTGTTGCAGATGAACCTTTTGCAGCTCATCAGTAGTTAGCTCTTCATTGTGGTCCTCCACCAACTCTTCCACATCGTCGCCACTCACATCCAACCCCATGGAATTCCCCAATGCCACAATTGATTGCACAACAGGTATAGGGTCGACAGGGCTAGCCTCAAACCCTTCAAAATCCTTCTTTTGGACACAATCTGGCCACAGTTTTCCCCAAGCAGCGTTCAAAGTCCTGGAAGTCACTCCCTGCCAAGCCTTATCTATAAGGCCTGTGCAGTGGAAGATATTGAAGTGATTCTTCCAGAACTCTCTTAGGGTCAATTCAGAGTCCAAGGTTATGTCAAAGCACCTTTGAAGCATTGCTTTGGTGTACAGTTTTTTGAAGTTTGCAATGATCTGCTGGTCCATGGGCTAGATGAGGAGAGTGGTGTTAAGAGGCAAGAACTTCACTGTTACAAAACTGAATTCCATAGACAATTGGTCTTCCAAGTCTGGAGGATGAGCAGGAGCATTGTCCATTAACAGGAGGCACTGCAGTGGCAATTTATTATCCAGGAGGTATTTCTTCACACCCGGGCCAAACACTTCATTGAACCATTCCAGGAAAATTTCCCTAGTGATCCGTGCCTTACTGTTAGCCTTCCACATCACACAGAATTTACTCTTGACAACACTTTTTCTTGAACACTCTGAGATTTTCAGAGTGATACACCAGGAAAGGCTTCACTGTGAAATCCCCACTAGCATTACCACAGAACAAGAGAGTTAGCATGTCTTTCATAGGTTTGTGTCCTGGGAGTGCCTTTTCCTCCTGCGTAATGTAGGTCCTCTTTGGCATTTTCTTCCAAAACAGGCCTGTTTTGTCACAACTGAACACTTGTTAGGGTTGGAATTTTTCAGCGTCTATATAACATTTGAATTCCTGCACAAATTTTTCAGCTGTTTGTTTATCTGAACTGGCACCCTCACCATACCTTACAACACTGTGTATGCCACTTCGCTTCTTGAATTTTTTGAACCAGCCTTTGCTGACCTTAAATTTGCCTACATCAGCACTTGTTTCAGGCAGTTTCTTTATGAGATCATCATGCAACTGCCTTGCCTTTTCACAAATTATAGACTGCACAACACTGTCTCCTCCTACTCTTTCTCTCTGATCCACACCTACAATTGTTTGGGATCTCTGTTTGGTTATCGCATTCACCCCTTTCGTAACATCAGCTTCCATGATTTCTTTTCTCTTTGCCCCAATGGAGCTGATTGTTGATGGTGAATTCCTGTACATCCTGCTGAGTTCAGCAATGTGTATACCACTACCATATTTTCTTAGGATTTCTTTTTTCAGTTCTATGGTGCTCTTCACTTTCTTTACCAAAGCACTGGCACTAGGAGCTTTCTTCGGGGCCATGGTCACTTATTTAGCAGTCACACACAATAAACAAGTGGCAAAAACAATGGATTATTACAAAATGTTTTGTATGACCTGGCAGAATATGTTCACTCACCGAGAAACGACGCTACACTGGCTGAGAATGCATGTGAGAGGCGGCTTTGTCTGCGCACTGGGCACTGGACAGGTTCTGTACAGTTGACGAAAACAGAGGTAATCAGTGAAAACGGAACAAATAATTCAATGAGAAAAGTCAGCCAAAACCGAAATTGGCAATAACGGAGATTGACAAAAATGGAGGGTCCACTGTAATTGAAAACTGCTGCATTAGTGAAACACTGTAAAGCGAAGCCTGCCTGTACTCATACTTACCAGCATTAAAGTACTCCCAGTTCTTGGTCAGTACTTGCCTTGTAGGAGGGAAGTACTTAAAACTTACTGACCAGGTATGGTATTATCTGCTACTACTACTTGTACTGCCTTAGCATTGCCACTCCACTGATCATATCATTACTTTCCACCACAGGATAGTGACAGTGTCGTCATCATTGTACGTGCATGGCCGTCTCGACTATGATGTCCTAGACAATGCAGCTGATGACAACACTGCTGCCACTGACGACAGCACCTCAACGGCACGACACAACCCACTCTACTGTGACTCTAAACTGGCTAACATCTTGCACAGTCAGGAACTGGCCAGGAAAACACAAGGTAAATATTCTTATGGAATCAGAATGGTTGGAAATTGAGGCTATGTTAGGTCAGTCCTAAGACACAGGCCAGTGTCTTAACCCATCCATGCCCTGATTTGTTTGCTTTTGTGTTGTTAGGATTCCATGAGTCATTTTAACTGAATATTTTGTATCTTTGTGAATCATTCTTACTTAATATTTTGTATTCTTAACATTTAGAGTTCGGTACTGTACTATAGTACAAGTTACAACAGCTGTATTCTCAGCGTCTGGTTGAGAGTTGATGGATGAACTTCGCTGTCTCTCAACTCTGTCTGTTTATATTACCATTGTGAAAAATAAATGCCATAATTTGGAATCTATGGATAATTATCAGTAATATACTGCCCTTTCCTCCTATTGGTCCAATAATCCCAGGTTTGCTGTCTATCTCTGCATGGTTGTGCAGTTTCTCTGATGTTCTTTATTCTCCTATACATAATTCTCCTGTTGATAGACATAGTTATGTGGATTACAGTCAGCTTTCTTATAAATTTCCTTTATATACAGTCAGTTTTCTTATAAATCTCCTTTATATACAGTCAGCTTTCTTATAAATCTCCTTTACATACAGTAAACTCTACTATAATTCTCTGTATACAGTCATCTCTCATATATATTTCCTTGACATACAGTCAACTCTCTTACAAAGCTCCTCTGCATAGTGAAGTTGCTTATAAAGACAATATAAACACTACAGCCAAAATTGAACAACAAGTGAGTGGTACTTATAGTGCATTCTGTTTAATTTTGGATGAACAATACAGGTTCAAATACAGCTGACTCTTAATTATGACAGTAGTTACTTCCTTGAAAATATCTTCTGAGACATAAATACCTGAGACAAAATACCTTCTAAGACAAAATACCTTCTGAGACAAAATACCTTCTGAGACAAAATACCTTCTGAGACAAAATACCTTCTAAGACAAAATACCTTCTAAGACAAAATACCTTCTGAGACAAAATACCTTCTGAGACAAAATACCGTCTGAGACAAAATACCTTCTGAGACAAAATATCTTCTAAGACAAAAATATCTTCTAAGACAAAAATACCTTCTGAGACAAAATACCTTCTAAGACAAAAATACCTTCTGAGACAAAATACCTTCTGAGACAAAATATCTTCTAAGACAAAAATATCTTCTAAGACAAAAATTCCTTCTGAGACAAAATACCTTCTGAGACAAAATACCTTCTGAGACAAAATATCTTCTGAGATAAAAATATCTTCTAAGACAAAAATACCTTCTGAGACAAAAATATCTTCTGAGACAAAAATACCTTCTGAGACAAAAATATCTTCTGAGACAAAATACCTTCTAAGACAAAAATACCTGAGACAAAAATACCTTCTAAGACAAAAATATCTTCTAAGACAAAAATCATCAAAAACAAACTGATAAACATATGGCAAAAATAGCAAACAACTTTTTTTCTTTTAGGTCTCCAGATTTTAAACAAATAAAAGCAACAATGTGATTGTAGTTGGTTGTTTAGAAGTAGTATTATGTTTACTGCATTGCTTAAGGCTACAAATGTTTTAAAAATGATATTTCTTACCTTAAATTGTGTTGCTGGTGTTTGTTGATTGTGAACAGAGTGGAGAGGGATACTGTGGCCCTAATGGGCTGAGGTGGATGGTTGTGGATTGTTTGCTGAGGTGGATGGTTGTGGATTGTTTGATGAGGTGGATGGTTGTGGATTGTTTGCTGAGGTGGATGGTTGTGGATTGTTTGCTGAGGTGGATGGTTGTGGATTGTTTACTGAGGTTGATGGTTGAGTTTGGCACTACAGTGGATGATTGTACTAGAGTAGTGAGAAATTCTGTAATGTGTGTCTGATCTCTTTTACTCTGCAGTAATTTATACAGCTGACAGTAAGGCATTATCAGCTGCTCCAGACACTGTTTCACAGCTGTGTTTCAAGATGTGTCAGTGTCCTCCAGACACTGTTTCACAGCTGTGTTTCAAGATGTGTCAGTGTCCTCCAGATACTGTTTCACAGCAGTGCTTCTAGATATGTCAGTGTCCTCCAGACACTGTTTCACAGCAGTGCTTCTGGATGTGTCACTGTCATGTTCAGTGGTAAAGTCTGCTAGTTTAGCAGCAACATAGAACTGCTCACATAACTATTGTAATATTAACTGTTTTTCTTATGTTCTTCTTGCTCTGTTATCTGCCTCCCATGTATCTGTACATTGAGCTCTGCCAACATTTCCTCTGGACTTGTGTCTTCACCATCAACTTGTAAGAGATGATTCACATCATCTTCCTGCATAACTTCAGTCATCACCTGGTCATCATCTTCCTAACTGAACTGTTACCTGCACCTGACTGAAGAGAAGGGAAACCTGTGAAAGTATTCACCACACTAGGGCATAACTTTCCCCAAGCTGCATTTAATGTTGATTGTGGCACTTCATTCCATGCACTTCTAACACAGCTGATGCATCTGCAATGTTAAATTTATTCCAGAAGTTTGGTACTGCCAGGTTGGAGTCAGAGTCTATTGATGCAACTCATTTTCTCATCACTTTTCGTGCGTAGTTACACTTGAATGACTTAATAACTCCACAATCCAGTGATTGTATTAAATATGTTGTATTTGGAGGTGAAAATAAAACTTTTACATGTGGGGTCACATCCAGCAAAGCTTTTGGATAAGTACAGGAATTATTAACCCTTTGACTGTTTTGGCCGTATATATACGTCTTACGAGGTACCGTGTTTGACGTATATATACATGTACTCATAAATTCTAGCGGCTTCAAATCAAGCAGGAGAAAGCTGATAGGCCCACATGTGAGAGAATGGGTCTGTGTGATCAGTGTGCACCATATAAAAAAAATCCTGGAGCACGCAGTGCATAATGAGAAAAAAAAACTCCGACCATTTTTTTAATTAAAATGCCGACTTTGTGGTCTATTTTCGTATAGTATTTATGGTTGTATTCTCGTTTTCTTGGTCTCATTTGATAGAATGGAAAATATATTATAGAAATAGAGTGATTTTGATTGATTTTACTACAAAAAGAACCTTGAAATGGAGCTCAAAGTAGGGGAAATGTGTGATTTTTACTGATGTTCAAAAGTAAACAAATGATGTCATTGTCCAATAAATATCCAAGTAGCCATTCTAATATGCAGTCATGAATGGGTTGACATTATTTATACAATCATTACGATATTGCAGTAGTCTGCATAACAGTAAATCTTCTATTTTTTGTTTGAATAAAAATTCAAATTAGAAAGCAAGAGTAATATCAGAGGTGCCTGGAGATGTGACTGATGAACAAAGAAAATGTTATTTTAGAGCCAAGAATGTCTGCATTGTTCATTCTGGACCCTATTTTGAAATTGTCATACTTTTTAATTTTCGTGAAATTGGCCAAATTACAAATTTCTGACCACGTTATTGGGTAGTTGAAATTGGTAAATGGGCAGTTTTTTGTACTCAGTCGATAGAAAAAATGGAGTTCTAAAGAAATAGCTATGAGTTTGGTCGACTGGAACAATAGAATTAGCCGAAAATAGGGCTCAAAGTGGGCGAAATCGCCAAGGTCGCTAACTTCACGAGAGCATAATTCCGTCAGTTTTCCATCAAATTTCGTTTTTTTGGTGTCATTACAATCGGGAAAAGATTCTCTATCATTTCAAAAGAAAAATAATTTTTTTTTTGAAATTTTGCGACACCAGGAGACACCTCAGGATTGAGGGTTGCGACAGTCAAAGGGTTAAGAGTGAAGAGATCCTTCAATACAAGGTTCTTGCTGTGCAGGTAAAACTTGACTTCAGGAATCAAGTGATACTTAAGCCAGTCAGTAAATGATTCCTTTGCCATCCATGCTGATTGGTTTGACCTCTAAATTACTGGTAAGGTGTTTTGTATACAACTTTCAGAGCACAAGGAGTCTTAGAGCAGTAAGTAACCATGGGCTTACACTTAAAATCACCTGATGCATTAAAACAAATGAGCCAGGTGAAGTGATCCTTTGCTGCCGTGAATCCTGGATCTCTTTCTGACTAATGTGTGTTCTTGCTGGCACTTTCTTCCAAAATACACTTGTCTCATAAGCAGGAGCACTTTACCACAAAACTTCTTATATAACTTGAAGTTCTGGGAGCAGTTGGTGCTAAACACACTTGTTCAATTGTTCATCACACACTGTTGTTCAGTTGTTCATCACACACTGTTGTTCAGTTGTTCATCACACACTCTTGTTCAGTTGTTCATCCCACACTCTTGTTGTTTTGTTTAGTTCACTTAGTAAGTTGTGTGTTATATTTATGTGTTGTGAGCTGCATGTTATTCTTTATGAGAGGTCACAACAACCTGGGTTATTTATGTGTTGTGAGCTGCATGTTATTCTTTATGAGAGGTCACAACAACCTGGGTTATTTATGTGTTGTGAGCTGCATATTATTCTTTATGAGAGGTCACAACAACCTGGGTTATTTATGTGTTGTGAGCTGCATATTATTATTTATGAGAGGTCACAACAACCTGGGTTATTTATGTGTTGTGAGCTGCATATTATTATTTATGAGAGGTCACAACAACCTGGGTTATTTATGTGTTGTGAGCTGCATTTCATTATTTATGAGAGGTCACAACAACCTGGGTTATTTATTGTACACTCTTCTGTATCTTATTTGTTCCATTTTAATTGAACAAACTGATGCTTCATTGAGGCCACCACACCTGCATCATTGTCCCCACCACACCTGCATCATTGTCCCCACCACACCTGCATCATTGTGGCCACCAAACCTGCATCATTGTCCCCACCACACCTGCATCATTGTCCCCACCACACCTGCATCATTGTCCCCACACCTGCAGCATTGTCCCCACCACACCTGCATCATTGTCCCCACCAAACCTGCATCATTGTCCCCACCACACCCAGGGCTGGATTACTGCATAGGCAAACTAGGCATTTGCCTAGGGCCCCGCGCATTTGGGGGCCCCGCGGTCCAAGGGGTTCAGGGGCTCATCCAAGATTGCGCACATGGTGCAAGTACAAAGGGGTCCCTACCTAAAAAGTTCAAGTGTTTGGAGAGTAAAATTGATTTTTAAAAATTAATCAAAACAAAAATAAATAATGAAATAAAATAAAAATAAATAAACCTAACCATAGATGGCAACACTCAACACGCCTTTGTTTACATCAGAACAGCTGTGTTTTCCCGCTAATGGGTGAGTATGGGAGATTCCTCTCTAATTTTCTGTAGTAATTACACGTTATCTAGACTTGTACTGTGACAAATTAACTGAAGTGTTGTTGATAGACAATGATGTGTATGGATAAATGTTTGTTTTTGCCTCTAAATGTTAAGGGAGGTACCTGATAGGGTTACTTGACCAGTAAAGACGCATGGACCAGTAAAGACGCATTTTTTGGTAAAAATACTATAAAGAAAAACCTAAAAACGCAAACTGATTTCCGTTTGTAGGTTTTAAAAGCACTTTGTCCTGTCTTTAAGTCTTTATCATTTCAATATGCCCTTCTCACACTATACCACTCACTTATTTATACATACCTCACCTATGCTATTTGTGCTTGGGGATCAACTGCAGCAACACACCTAAAGCCAATAATAACCCAACAAAAAGCTGCAGTAAGAATAATCACTAAATCCCATCCCTGGCAACACCCCCCCCCCCACTCTTCATAGATCTAAACTTACTCCCTGTTCAGTACATCCACACTTACTACTGTGCAATCTACATCTACAGGACCTTAAACTCCAATATCAACCTTGACCTAAAATGCTTTCTTGATAGTTGTGACAGAACCCACAGGCATAACACCAGACACAAACATCTCTACGACATTCCCCATGTCCGACTAAACCTTTACAAAAATTCAATGTATGTCAAAGGCCCTAAAATCTGGAACACCCTACCTGAGAACTCTAGAACTGCAGACACATTCATCACCTTCAAAACTACCATTAGAAAACATCTTATCTCCCTGAAAACCCCCATCAACTAACTACACGAATACCACCTGGTGGTTCACACTTACACTCACTCACCCATTTGACCATAAACAGAAATATTAATCTCAATCTTAAAATAATGAATCCTATGATACTCCAATACTGAAACTATGTACTGTGCCAAAACAAAAGCATTCACATTGCTAAACTCACAAACTAGTATTTAGTCACTTAGCCATAATACCAACTTACCTCATAATTTGTAATATTTTAAAATAAAGAATTAAACTAAGTCTGCCCGAAATGCCTAGCCATGCTAGGCGTTCTAGTGGTACACTCTGTAATCATTATTTAACTACATGTAAACCACACAACAACCAAATTCTGTAAATTCAACATTGTAATCTTTATAGAGAATAAACTTTGAACTTTGAATTTGAATAACAGATCTCAATTGATTGATGTTCTACATCACTTCCGTTGCAAATGCTTAGTTTTCAAGTTGCGACAGAAGTGATGTAGAACATCAATTAATTTACTACATATTTCCCCAGAAACACATAAGCCACATCAGAAAATCGTTGGTTGGGTGAAACTGAAAATTGTCCCTGCATTCTTTAATTCTCATGTCCTTATCTATGGTGGTAGGCCATATATCATGCAAAACATAATGATTAGTTTAGTTATGAAAATGGTAATATAAATACCATTGTGCATTGTTCTTGGACTCGGTATGATTTTTGTTTAAGTAAATTGGAGATCAAGGAGGATGAATTAGTAAAATATTTGTAGCCCAAATCACTAATCTAATCTATGGTAAAAGTTCTGTATATGACTCCTTTCTGGTAACGTTTTGAATTTTTAGATGCCCAGCCAGAGGAAAGGGGGCTAAAAGGGCCATATCCCCCCAATTGACAGAAAAAAAAAATTAATATTTTATTATTATTTTATTATCACACTGGCTGATTCCCACCAAGGCAGGGTGGCCCGAAAAAGAAAAACTTTCACCATCATTCACTCCATCACTGTCTTGCCAGGAGGGTGCTTCACACTACAGTTTTTAAACTGCAACATTAACACCCCTCCTTCAGAGTGCAGGCACTGTACTTCCCATCTCCAGGACTCAAGTCCGGCCTGTCGGTTTCCCTGAACCCCTTCATAAATGTTACTTTGCTCACACTCCAACAGCACGTCAAGTATTAAAACCATTTGTCTCCGTTCACTCCTATCAAACACGCTCACGCATGCCTGCTGGAAGTCCAAAATTTAATAATAATTAAAAAATTAATAATAATTGATAATAAAAAAATTGTATTTGCATGATTACAGACAGTGATACATCCTCATTATGGCATCTCGTGAACGTGATGTTGGGTGTGAAGCATGGGTGATGAATGTTGCAGCGAGGAGAAGGCTGGAGGCAGTGGAGATGTCATGTCTGAGGGCAATGTGTGGTGTGAATATAATGCAGAGAATTCGTAGTTTGGAAGTTAGGAGGAGGTGCGGGATTACCAAAACTGTTGTCCAGAGGGCTGAGGAAGTGTTGTTGAGGTGGTTCGGACATGTAGAGAGAATGGAGCGAAACAGAATGACTTCAAGAGTGTATCAGTCTGTAGTGGAAGGAAGGCGGGGTAGGGGTCGGCCTAGGAAAGGTTGGAGAGAGGGGGTAAAGGAGGTTTTGTGTGCGAGGGGCTTGGACTTCCAGCAGGCATGCGTGAGCGTGTTTGATAGGAGTGAATGGAGACAAATGGTTTTTAATACTTGACGTGCTGTTGGAGTGTGAGCAAAGTAACATTTATGAAGGGGTTCAGGGAAACCGGCAGGCCGGACTTGAGTCCTGGAGATGGGAAGTATAGTGCCTGCACTCTGAAGGAGGGGTGTTAATGTTGCAGTTTAAAAACTGTAGTGTAAAGCACCCTTCTGGCAAGACAGTGATGGAGTGAATGATGGTGAAAGTTTTTCTTTTTCGGGCCACCCTGCCTTGGTGGGAATCGGCCAGTGTGATAAAAAAAAAAAATAAAAAAAATAAAAAATTGTATTTGCATGATTACAGACAGTGATACATCCTCATTATGGCATCTCGTGAACGTGATGTTGGACGTTCTTATGCGAGTGGGTCACAGAAAAGAAAGAAGAAAATTCAAGAAGAAGAACAGAAAAAGAAAGATGTAGGAAGCTGCAGAAAGATCACAGACATGCTCACGAAAACAGTTTCTGATGTTACCAGTACAGTTGAATCTGCAGATACGTCAGATCATACAGGAAGCCCTCCCTCCATTATTTCTCAGCCAGCATCTACTTCTTTTGTGTCTCCTCTCAATGTCTCAACGGACATTTCATCCACAGGATTTGTCTTAAAAGATCCTGCCTCATGGCCAAATGTAATCCCAGAATCTCTACGTAATGCTTTCATTGCAGAAAACTTCAGTCAAACTCTGAACATTGACTTTAGGAAATCAGCAAGGATTTATGATGATGGAAGTCGTCGTTGTTTAAAGTCATCTATGTTTTATAGGAAGCTTGCAAATTCAGAAACTGTGAAAAGATCATGGATGGTATACTCTGAAAGCTCAGAAAAAGTGTACTGTTCAGCATGCAAGCTATTTTCTACCAAAGAAAATACCTTCACACAGGGGTTCAATGACTGGAAAAATTCCAAGCGTTTCGAGGAACATGAAAACAGCACCACTCACAGGAGCTGCATTTTAGCCAGTGTATTTCGTGCACAGAAAAAAGGCTTATTGGATTCTCATTTGGAAAATCAAACTGAAAAAGAGCGCACTTATTGGAGAAAAGTTCTAGAAAGAGTTGTTGCTGTTGTAAAATTCTTAGCTCTAAGAGGACTTGCTTTCCGTGGAGAAAATGAGGTTTTTGGTTCGGAAAACAATGGCAATTTCCTAGGGATCATAGAACTGTTAGCACAATTCGATCCATTCTTAGCAAATCATGTGTCACACCTTGGGAATGCAGGAAGAGGCACTATATCTTACATGTCATCTACTATATGCAATGAATTTATTGAACTGATGACTAAGAAGGTCCTCAATAACATCATAGCAGCTGTGAAAACTGCAAAATACTTTGCAGTAAGTGTAGATTCAACACCAGATATTTCACATACAGATCAATTGACATTCATTGTTCGCTTTGTCGACTCCAGTGGTAAGCCTGTAGAGCGCTTTATAAAATTCATTCCTCTTTCAGGCCATGATGGAGAAACAATGATGAATGTAGTACTGGATACTCTGCTTAAACATGATCTCTCTATTATGGATTGCCATGGCCAGAGCTACGACAATGCAAGTAACATGTCGGGTAAATATAATGGATTGCAAGCCCGTATCAAGCAAATCAACCCACTTGCTGAATATGTGCCCTGCTCAGCACATTCTCTTAATCTTGTTGGGTCATGTGCTGCGGAGTGTTGTGTCGCTGCAGTTTCATTTTTTGGACTTTAACAAGCACTCTAATTTTTTCTCTGCTTCAACGCATCGGTGGAGTATACTCAAGTCAACCATTCATGGAGATGTCATCAAATCATTATCAACAACAAGGTGGTCAGCGCAGCATGATGCAACACATGCTTTGAAAGACAGCTTTGCTGAAATACGTTCTGCTTTGATCCAAATAGCAGAGGATGAAGACCAGACAGCAATTACAAGAAGCGAAGCAGCCAGCTTAGCATCAAAATTGGAAGATTTTGAATTGGCCTTACTCTGTGTGCTTTGGGACTGTATACTGGAACGGTTAAATGCCACGAACAAGACACTTCAGAAAATTGAAATTGAAATGGCTACTTGTGCTAACCTCTATGCAGGCTTAGTGGAATTTGTAAGCTCACTTCGCAATGATGAAGCTTTTGAAATGTTTGAAGAGAAAGCTAAACTGCTGGTGAAAGACTACAGTTACCGGGCTGATCATCAGCGGTCAAGGAAGAGGAAACGCAATGTTGAAGAGCCAGACAATGAAATTGTGTTGCTACCAAGGCAGAAATGTAAGACAGCTACATACTTCGTCATTCTGGATTCACTGATTACAGAATTGGTGAAAAGAAAAGAAATCTACCAGAATCTCAATGACAAGTTTGGATTTCTGTTCAAAATTACTACTACTATGCCAGATGCAGAATTGAGAGAAGCTGCATTAAAGTTGCAACAACACCTTTCAGCAGATGTTCAGGACACATTTGTTGAAGAAATAGTTAATTTTTCTGGGTATATGAATCAGATTAAAGCTCCACCTGAAAAATGTGCGCCCTCAGCTGCTTTGAAACATTTAAGAAATGCAGGTATCTCAGAAACCTTCCCTAATGTTGACATAGTGTATCAGAAACCTTCCCTAATGTTGACATAGTGTATCAGAAACCTTCCCTAATGTTGACATAGTGTATCGCCTTTATCTAACACTTCCAGCTACTAACTGTGAAGGAGAACGTTCATTTTCTGTTTTGAAAAGAGTGAAAAACCAGCTCCGTTCAACAATGAGCCAAGACAAATTGTGTAACCTAGCCTTGTTGACCATTGAGTCTGATCTAACAAGAAATATTGATTTTCAGAATATAATTGATGATTTTGCCAATATGAAATCCAGAAAAAAGTTTATTTAAGAAGTGCCTGTGAATATAAACAATTCTTTACTTTCTTGAGTTTATATGATTTGATAATCTTATGCATGATGCAATGATAACAATAATGGTCAGTGATTTATAAAGGGAATAATAGTGCTGTAGTGGTTATGCTGAATATAATAGGTACGTGATGTCACTACTTTAATAGCCTAATCTAGTAATACTATGCTGTCTTGAGTTTATTCTCTTTAAAATGCATGATTTAACAAGATAGTTATAATGGCTGTTGGTAAATGGTTTTGGTTGTCTTGATGTACTTTCCCTATTAAATTTAATCTAAATAGCCAGAATGTATTTAATTAGACCTTAAACAGGCTCACACCGACCCCCCCCACCCCCAAGCTGGAAGGGGTCGCTTCGCTTACCCGTAACTCAAAGGGGCCCCGCCAATCTGAATAGCCTAGGGCCCGGAGACTTCTTAATCCGGCCCTGACCACACCTGCATCATTGTCCGCACCACGCCTGCATCATTGTCCCCACCACATGTGCATCATTGTCCCCACCAAACCTGCATCATTGTCCCCACCACACCTGCATCATTGTCCCCACCACACCTGCATCATTGTCCCCACCACACCTGCATCATTGTCCCCACCACACCTGCATCATTGTCCCCACCACAACTGCATCATTGTCCCCACCAAACCTGCATCATTGTCCCCACCACACCTGCATCATTGTCCCCACCACACCTGCATCATTGTGGCCACCATACCTGCATCATTGTCCCCACCACACCTACATCATTGTCCCCACCACACTTGCATCATTGTCCCCACCACACCTGCATCATTGTGGCCACCATACCTTCATCATTGTCCCCACCACACCCGCATCATTGTCCCCAACACAACTGCATCATTGTCCCCACCACACCTGCATCATTGACCCCACCACACCTGCATCATTGTGGCCACCATACCCACATCATTGTCCACACCACACCTGCATCATTGTGGCCACCATACCTGCATCATTGTCCCCACCATACCTGCATCATTGTCCCCACCACACCTGCATCATTGTGGCTACCATACCTGCATCATTGTCCCCACCACACCTGCATCATTGTCCCCACCAAACCTGCACCATTGTCCCCACCACACCTGCATCATTGTCCCCACCAAACCTGCATTATTGTCCCCACCACACCTGCATCATTGTCCCCACCACAACTGCATCATTGTCCCCACCACACCTGCATCATTGTCCCCACCACAACTGCATCATTGTCCCCACCAAACCTGCATCATTGTCCCCACCACATCTGCATCATTGTCCCCACCACAAATGCCTGGAGTTACCTGGAGTTTACCTGGAGAGAGTTCCAGGGGTCAACGCCCCCGCGGCCCGGTCTGTGACCAGGCCTCCTGCTGCTGGCTGCACGCAAACCAACGTACGAGCCACAGCCCGGCTGATCCGGAACTGACTTTAGGTGCTTGTCCAGTGCCAGCTTGAAGACTGCCAGGGGTCTGTTGGTAATACCCCTTATGTGTGCTGGGAGGCAGTTGAACAGTCTCGGGCCCCTGACACTTATTGTATGGTCTCTTAACGTGCTAGTGACACCCCTGCTTTTCATTGGGGGGATGGTGCATCGTCTGCCAAGTCTTTTACTTTCGTAGTGAGTGATTTTCGTGTGCAAGTTCGGTACTAGTCCCTCTAGGATTTTCCAGGTGTATATAATCATGTATCTCTCCCTCCTGCGTTCCAGTGAATACAGGTTTAGGAACCTCAAGCGCTCCCAATAATTGAGGTGTTTTATCTCTGTTATGCGCGCCGTGAAAGTTCTCTGTACATTTTCTAGGTCGGCAATTTCACCTGCCTTGAAAGGTGCTGTTAGTGTGCAGCAATATTCCAGCCTAGATAGAACAAGTGACCTGAAGAGTGTCATCATGGGCTTGGCCTCCCTAGTTTTGAAGGTTCTCTTATCCATCCTGTCATTTTTCTAGCAGATGCGATTGATACAATGTTATGGTCCTTGAAGGTGAGATCCTCCGACATGATCACTCCCAGGTCTTTGACGTTGGTGTTTCGCTCTATTTTGTGGCCAGAATTTGTTTTGTACTCTGATGAAGATTTAATTTCCTCATGTTTACCATATCTGAGTAATTGAAATTTCTCATCGTTGAACTTCATATTGTTTTCTGCAGCCCACTGAAAGATTTGGTTGATGTCCGCCTGGAGCTTTGCAGTGTCTGCAATGGAAGACACTGTCATGCAGATTCGGGTGTCATCTGCAAAGGAAGACACGGTGCTGTGGCTGTCATCCTTGTCTATGTCGGATATGAGGATGAGGAACAAGATGGGAGCGAGTACTGTGCCTTGTGGAACAGAGCTTTTCACCGTAGCTGCCTCGGACTTTACTCTGTTGACGACTACTCTCTGTGTTCTGTTAGTGAGGAAATTATAGATCCATCGACCGACTTTTCCTGTTATTCCTTTAGCACGCATTTTGTGCGGTATTACGCCATGGTCACACTTGTCGAAGGCTTTTGCAAAGTCTGTATATATTACATCTGCATTCTTTTTGTCTTCTAGTGCATTTAGGACCTTGTCGTAGTGATCCAATAGTTGAGACAGACAGGAACGACCTGTTCTAAACCCATGTTGCCCTGGGTTGTGTAACTGATGGGTTTCTAGATGGGTGGTGATCTTGCTTCTTAGGACCCTTTCAAAGATTTTTATGATATGGGATGTTAGTGCTATTGGTCTGTAGTTCTTTGCTGTTGCTTTACTGCCCCCTTTGTGGAGTGGGGCTATGTCTGTTGTTTTTAGTAACTGTGGGACGACCCCCGTGTCCATGCTCCCTCTCCATAGGATGGAAAAGGCTCGTGATAGGGGCTTCTTGCAGTTCTTGATGAACACAGAGTTCCATGAGTCTGGCCCTGGGGCAGAGTGCATGGGCATGTCATTTATCGCCTGTTCGAAGTCATTTGGCGTCAGGATAATATCGGATAGGCTTGCGTTAATCAAATTTTGTGGCTCTCTCATAAAAAATTCATTTTGATCTTCGACTCTCAGTCTGGTTAGCGGCTTGCTAAAAACTGAGTCATATTGGGACTTGAGTAGCTCACTCATTTCCTTGCTGTCATCTGTGTAGGACCCATCTTGTTTAAGTAGGGGCCCAATACTGGACGTTGTTCTCGATTTTGATTTGGCATAGAAGAAATACTTTGGGTTTCTTTCGATTTCATTTATGGCTTTTAGTTCTTCCCGCGATTCCTGACTCCTAAAGGATTCTTTTAGCTTAAGTTTGATGCTTGCTATTTCTCTGACCAGTGTCTCCCTACGCATTTCAGATATATTGACCTCTTTTAGCCGCTCTGTTATTCTTTTCCGTCGCCTGTAAAGGGAGCGCCTGTCTCTTTCTGTTTTACATCTACTCCTCCTTTTTCTTAGAGGAATAAGCCTTGTGCATACATCGAGTGCCACTGAGTTAATCTGTTCTAGGCATAAGTTGGGGTCTGTGTTGCTTAGTATATCTTCCCAGCTTATATCGGTTAGGACTTGGTTTACTTGGTCCCACTTTATGTTTTTGTTATTGAAGTTGAATTTGGTGAATGCTCCCTCGTGACTAATCTCATTATGTCGGTCTGGGGCTCCGCGCATACATGACTGAACCTCAATTATGTTGTGATCTGAGTATATTGTTTTTGATATGGTGACATTTCTTATCAGATCATCATTGTTAGTGAAGATGAGGTCTAGTGTATTCTCCAGTCTAGTAGGCTCTATTATTTGCTGGTTTAAATTGAATTTTGTGCAGAGATTTAAAAGCTCGTGTGAGTGTGAGTTTTCATCAGAGCTGCCTCCTGGTGTTATTACTGCAACAATATTATTTGCTATATTCCTCCATTTTAGGTGCCTTAAGTTGAAATCCCACAGGAGCAAGATGTTGGGTGCAGGAGCTGGAAGGTTTTCCAGACAGTGGTCAATTTTTAACAGCTGTTCCTGGAATTGCTGGGATGTTGCATCCGGAGGCTTGTAGACTACCACAATGACTAGGTTTTGGTTCTCAACCTTTACTGCTAAAACTTCCACTACATCATTTGAGGCATTTAGCAGTTCTGTGCAAACAAGTGACTCTGCAATGTACAGGCCAACCCCTTCCTTTTGCCTGTTCACTCTGTCACATCTGTATAGGTTGTAACCTGGGATCCATATTTCGTTGTCCAAGTGATCCTTTATGTGGGTCTCAGTGAAAGCCGCGAACATTGCCTTTGCCTCTGCAAGCAGTCCACGGATGAAAGGTATTTTGTTGTTTGTTGCTGGCTTTAGATCCTGTATATTTGCAAAGAAGAATGTTATCGGACTGGTGGTATTGTTGGTACTGGGGGGGGGGATTTTTTTTCCGGCATTCGTATCTGTATCTGTTGGTTTGGAGTGGAGGCCATTGACTGTGGTTCCACTCCAGGAATGACTGGATTTGGTGTACGATTTCTGCCATTTCCTGCCAGTTTTTTTTCCTTCCTGGCACTAAAAAACCTCTCCCTCTTGAGTGGCTGTGGCTACCCAGGTTTTCCCATGGCCTGGATGTTTTGTATCTTTTTGTCCCCTTTAGATGGTATGCCTGGCAATTTAAGTTATAGCACAGTCTTTCCTGTACCGAAGAGGTACACAGTTCAGGGTGAAAAAGCTTACAGGAAGGGAGTTTGCATTTTCCTGTTGTCATATGGGCATGGCATTTTCTAGGGTGGTCATAGTTGCACGTCCCATCTGTTTTTCCAGATTTCCCATGCCAGCAGATACCGAGTGCATAGTATGTGCACAGGCTTGGTTTCCGTTTGCCTTGGGTTTCTGTGACTGTATTCCCTGTTGGTGCATGTTTATATGTATTCCTTCCTGCGTATAATTCCCGACTACCTGGACAAAATCTCCAGCTTCACCATTACTGTCTCCCAGGACAGCATCTCCAGCTTCCCCATTACTGTCTCCCAGGACAGCATCTCCAGCTTCACCGTTACTGTCTCCCAGGACAGCACCTCCAGCTTCACCATTACTGTCTCCCAGGACCGCACCTCCAGCTTCACCATTACTGTCTCCCAGGACAGCACTATCAGCCCCCCATTTACTGACTACCAGGACATCATCTCCAGCCTTACAGTTTCTGACTACATGGCCAGTATCAAGGGCAGTACCATTCAGCCCAGACTTTTTATGATGTTCCCATCTGTTGTAGAAAGCTTCCAGGTTTTCTATGAAAGCAGCTTTGATGTTGACCTCTTTTAATACCCTTGTGATTTTAGTCCACAGATTTATCTCATTTGGGCATACCCAAAAACACTTCCCTGTTTTAATACTGCTTGTAGCTAGTTCTTGGATATCTGCACAAGGGACGTGACACCAATTTCCACAAAAATGACAATTTATGCATGTGGAAGCCCGTTTGTTTGACTGACCACAGACTACAGACAACTTCATAATGATTTGAATGGTTGATTTACTGCAATTCTACTAGCAACCTCTTGAATATTCTATTAATAACCTGCTAGGTAGTGCACAACGAAACCGTTTGAAACCAGTCCAGGGTTCGGACCAGTCAAGGGTTCGGACCAGTCTATCTGATCTGATCAGTGGGTTACTTATTTAAACCATACTGGTCGGTGATTTGAGCTAACACATGAAGGATCTACTGGAAATTATCTACCCGAGTAATATGTGATTTGATTGATACAAAAGTATAACTTGCGTGTTGAAGAGCCGGTGACTGCTGGCAACTCCTACAGTGACGAACGGTCGACCTCAACCCTTGTTTATCAATCGCTGTATCTAGCTTTTCTATTTTTTTTTTCCGTCTCCACCACAATAAATGCTATATTATCACTATAGTTGACTGGTGCAAATTTTGGAGGAAGGACGCTTTTTCTGGAGTAATAATTGCTTCTCGTTGTGTATATTGCGACCGCTGGTAACTACAGGTTATATGAAATTCACTGTATACGTCTGTGGTAAGTTTCTGGTGACTTCTGGCACCTGCCTCTATAGGCTTATCACTTCATTTAGAAATTCACCTGTTTTCAAATGACACTTTAGCCTTTATCAACAATATACTAGGGACCACTGTAGTATACACTATGTATACACAATGTTATCAGGGAGACTTTCTTTCCTCTGACAAAGAAAAGTTCTATTATTATCATCCCCACCAAACCTGCATCATTGTTCCCACCACACCTGCATCATTGTCCCCACCACACCTGCATCATTGTGGCCACCATACCTGCATCATTGTCCACACCACACCTGCATCATTGTTCCCACCACACCTGCATCATTGTCCCCACCACACCTGCATCATTGTGGCCACCATACCTGCATCATTGTCCACACCACACCTGCATCATTGTCCCCACCAAACCTGCATTATTGTCCCCACCACACCTGCATCATTGTCCCCATCACACCTGCATCATTGTCCCCACCACACCTGCATCATTGTCCCCAACAAACCTGCATCATTGTCCCCACCACAACTGCATCATTGTCCCCACCACACCTGCATCATTGTCCCCACCACAACTGCATCATTGTCCCCACCAAACCTGCATCATTGTCCCCACCACACCTGCATCATTGTCCCCACCACAACTGCATCATTATCCCCACCAAACCTGCATCATTGTCCCCACCACACCTGCATCATTGTCCCCACCACACCTGCATCATTGTGGCCACCATACCTGCATCATTGTCCCCACCACACCTGCATCATTGTCCCCATCAAACCTGCATCATTGTCCCCACCACACTTGCATCATTGTCCCCACCACAACTGCATCATTGTCCCCACCAAACCTGCATCGTTGTCCCCACCATACCTGCATCATTGTCCCCACCACACCTGCATCATTGTGGCAACCATACCTGCATCATTGTCTCCACCACACCTGCATCATTGTCCCCACCACACCTGCATCATTGTCCCCACCACACCTGCATCATTGTCCCCACCACACCTGCATCGTTGTGGCCAATATACCTGCATCATTGTCTCCACCAAACCTGCATCATTGTCCCCACCACACCTGCATCATTGTCCCCACCACAACTGCATCATTGTCCCCACCAAACCTGCATCATTGTCCCAACCACACCTGCATCATTGTCCCCAAGACACGTGCATCATTGTGGCCACCATACCTGCATCATTGTCCCCACCACACCTGCATCATTGTGGCCACCATACCTGCATCATTGTCCCCACCACACCTGCATCATTGTGGCCACCATACCTGCATCATTGTCCCCACCACACCTTTGTCCCCACCACACCTGCATCATTGTCCCCACCACAACTGCATCATTGTCCCCACCACACCTGCATCATTGTGGCCACCATACCTGCATCATTGTCCCTACCACACCTGCATCATTGTCCCCACCACACGTGCATCATTGTCCCCACCACACCTGCATCATTGTCCCCACCACACCTGCATCATTGTCCCCACCACACCTGCATCATTGTCCCCACCACACCTGCATCATTGTGGCCACCATACCTGCATCATTGTCCCCACCACACCTGCAGCATTGTCCCCACCAAACATGCATCATTGTCCCCACCACACCTGCCTCATTGTCCCCACCACACCTGCATCATTGTCTCCACCACAACTGCATCATTGTCCCCACCACACCTGCATCATTGTGGCCACCATACCTGCATCATTGTCCCTAACACACCTGCATCATTGTCCCCACCACACGTGCATCATTGTCCCCACCACACCTGCATCATTGTCGCCACCACACCTGCGTCATTGTCCCCACCACACCTGCATCATTGTCCCCACCACACCTGCATCATTGTCCCCACCAAACCTGCATCATTGTCTCCACCACACCTTCATCATTGTCTCCGCCACACCTGCATCATTGTCCCCACCAAACCTGCATCATTGTCCCCACCAAACCTGCATCATTGTCCCCACCACACCTGCATCATTGTCCCCACCAAACCTGCATCATTGTCCCCACCAAACCTGCATCATTGTCCCCACCAAACCTGCATCATTGTCCCCACCACACCTGCATCATTGTCCCCACCAAACCTGCATCATTGTCCCCACCACACCTGCATCATTGTCCCCACCAAACCTGCATCATTGTCTCCACCACACCTGCATCATTGTCCCCACCAAACCTGCATCATTGTCCCCACCAAACCTGCATCATTGTCTCCACCAAACCTGCATCATTGTCTCCACCACACGTGCATCATTGTCCCCACCAAACCTGCATCATTGTCCCCACCAAACCTGCATCATTGTCTCCACCACACCTGCATCATTGTCTCCACCACACCTGCATCTGGTCTCCACCACACCTGCATCATTGTCCCCACCAAACCTGCATCATTGTCCCCACCAAACCTGCATCATTGTCCCCACCAAACCTGCATCATTGTCCCCACCAAACCTGCATCGTTGAACCCACCAAACCTGCATCATTGTCCCCACCACACCTGCATCATTGTCTCCACCACACCTGCATCTGGTCTCCACCACACCTGCATCATTGTCCCCACCAAACCTGCATCATTGTCCCCACCAAACCTGCATCATTGTCCCCACCAAACCTGCATCATTGTCCCCACCAAACCTGCATCGTTGTCCCCACCACACCTGCATCATTGTGGCCACCACACCTGCATCATTGTCTTCACCACACCTGCATCATTGTCCCCACCACACCTGCATCATTGTGGCCACCACACCTGCATCATTGTCTCCACCACACTTGCATCATTGTCTCCACCACACTTGCATCATTGTCCCCACCAAACCTGCATCATTGTCTCCACCACACCTGCATCATTGTCTCCACCACACCTGCATCATTGTCTCCACCACACCTGCATCATTGTCCCCACCACACCTGCATCATTGTCTCCACCACACCTGCATCATTGTCTCCACCACACCTGCATCATTGTCTCCACCACACCTGCATCATTGTCTCCACCACACCTGCATCATTGTCCCCACCACACCTGCATCATTGTGGCCACCATACCTGCATCATTGTCCACACCACACCTGCATCATTGTCCCCACCAAACTTGCATTATTGTCCCCACCACACCTGCATTATTGTCCCCACCACAACTGCATCATTGTCCCCACCACAACTGCATCATTGTCCCCATCAAACCTGCATCATTGTCCCCACCACACCTGCATCATTGTCTCCACCACACCTGCATCATTGTCTCCACCACACCTGCATCATTGTCTCCACCACACCTGCATCATTGTCTTCACCACACCTGCATCATTGTGGCCACCACACCTGCATCATTATCCCCACCACACATGCATCATTGTCTCCACCACGCCTGCATCATTGTCTCCACCACACCTGCATCATTGTCTCCACCACACCTGCATCATTGTCTCCACCACACCTGCATCATTGTCTCCACTTGTTAGTATTGTTAGTATTACTTGCTAGTATTACTTCCAGCTATTACTTGCTAGTATTACTTCCAGCTATTACTTGCTAGTATTACTTCCAGCTATTATTTGCTAGTATTACTTCCAGCTATTACTTGCTAGTATTACTAGTATTACTTGCTAATATTACTTCCAGCTATTACTTGCTAGTATTACTTCCAGCTATTTCTTGCTAATATTACTTCCAGCTATTACTTGTTAGTATTACTTCCAGCTATTACTTGCTAATATTACTTCCAGCTATTACTTGCTAGTATTCCAGCTATTGCTAATATTACTTCCAGCTATTACTTGCTAATATTACTTCCAGCTATTACTTGCTAATATTACTTCCAGCTATTACTTGCTAGTATTACTTCCAGCTATTACTTGTTAATATTACTTCCAGCTATTACTTGCTAGTATTACTAGTATTACTTGCTAATATTACTTCCAGCTATTACTTGCTATTATTACTTCCAGCTATTACTTGCTAGTATTACTTCCACCTATTACTTGCTAATATTACTTCCAGCTATTACTTGCTAATATTACTTCCAGCTATTACTTGCTAATATTACTTCCAGCTATTACTTGCTAATATTACTTCCAGCTATTACTTGCTAATATTACTTCCAGCTATTACTTGCTAGTATTACTTCCAGCTATTACTTGCTAATATTACTTCCAGCTATTACTTGCTAGTATTACTTCCGGCTATTACTTGCTAATATTACTTCCAGCTATTACTTGCTAATATTACTTCCAGCTATTACTTGCTAGTATTACTTCCAGCTATTACTTGCAAATATTACTAGTATTACTTGCTAATATTACTTCCAGCTATTACTTGCTAGTATTACTAGTATTACTTGCTAATATTACTTCCAGCTATTACTTGCTAGTATTACTTCCAGCTATTACTTGCTAGTATTACTAGTATTACTTGCAAGTATTACTAGTATTACTTCCAGCTATTACTTGCTAGTATTACTTCCAGGTATTACTTGCTAGTATTACTTCCAGCTATTACTTGCTAGTATTACTAGTATTACTTGCTAATATTACTTCCAGCTATTACTTGCTAATATTACTTCCAGCTATTACTTGCTAGTATTACTTCCAGCTATTACTTGGTAATATTACTTCCAGCTATTACTTGCTAGTATTACTAGTATTACTTGCTAGTATTACTTCCAGCTATTACTTGCTAGTATTACTTCCAGCTATTACTTGCTAATATTACTTCCAGCTATTACTTGCTAATATTACTTCTAGCTATTACTTGCTAATATTACTTCCAGCTATTACTTGCTAATATTACTTCCAGCTATTACTTGCTAATATTACTTCCAGCTATTACTTGCTAATATTACTTCCAGCTATTACTTGCTAGTATTACTTCCAGCTATTACTTGCTAATATTACTTCCAGCTATTACTTGCTAGTATTACTAGTATTACTTGCTAGTATTACTAGTATTACTTGCTAGTATTACTTCCAGCTATTACTTGCTAATATTTCTTCCAGCTATTACTTGCTAGTATTACTTCCAGCTATTACTTGCTAATATTACTTCCAGCTATTACTTGCTAATATTACTTCCAGCTATTACTTGCTAGTATTACTTACAGCTATTACTTGCTAATATTACTTCCAGCTATTACTTGCTAGTATTACTTCCAGCTATTACTTGCTAATATTACTTCCAGCTATTACTTGCTAGTATTACTTCCAGCTATTACTTGCTAATATTACTTCCAGCTATTACTTGCTAGTATTACTTCCAGCTATTACTTGCTAATATTACTTCCAGCTATTACTTGCTATTATTACTTCTGTTACTTGCCAGTATTACTTCCAGGTATTACTTGCTAATATTACTTCCAGCTATTACTTGTTAGTATTACTTCTAGCTATTACTTGCTAATATTACTTCCAGCTATTACTTGCTAGTATTACTTCCAGCTATTACTTGCTAATATTACTTCCAGCTATTACTTGCTAATATTACTTCCAGCTATTACTTGCTAGTATTACTTCTGGCTATTACTTGCTAATATTACTTCCAGCTATTACTTGCTAGTATTACTAGTATTACTTGCTAGTATTACTAGTATTACTTGCTAATATTACTTCCAGCTATTACTTGCTAATATTACTTCCAGCTATTACTTGCTAGTATTACTTCCAGCTATTACTTGCTAGTATTACTTCCAGCTATTACTTGCTAGTATTACTTCCAGCTATTACTTGCTAGAATTACTAGTATTACTTGCTAATGTTACTTCCAGCTATTACTTGCTAATATTACTTCCAGCTATTACTTGCTAGTATTACTAGTATTACTTGCTAATATTACTTCCAGCTATTACTTGCTAGTATTACTTCCAGCTATTACTTGCTAGTATTGCTAGTATTACTAGTATTACTTGCTAGTATTACTTCCAGCTATTACTTGCTAGTATTACTTCCAGCTATTACTTGCTAATATTACTTCCAGCTATTACTTGCTAATATTACTTCCAGCTATTACTTGCTAGTATTACTTCCAGCTATTACTTGCTAATATTACTTCCAGCTATTACTTGCTAGTATTACTTCCAGCTATTACTTGCTAATATTACTTCCAGCTATTACTTGCTAGTATTACTTCCAGCTATTACTTGCTAATATTACTTCCAGCTATTACTTGCTAGTATTCCAGCTATTACTTGCTAATATTACTTCCAGCTATTACTTGCTAATATTACTTCCAGCTATTACTTGCTAGTATTACTAGTATTACTTGCTAATATTACTTCCAGCTATTACTTGCTAATGTTACTTCCAGCTATTACTTGCTAATATTACTTCCAGCTATTACTTGCTAATGTTACTTCCAGCTATTACTTGCTAATATTACTTCCAGCTATTACTTGCTAATATTACTTCCAGCTATTACTTGCTAATATTACTAGTATTACTTGCTAGTATTACTTGCTAACATTACTTCCAGCTATTACTTGCTAATATTACTTCCAGCTATTACTTGCTAATATTACTTCCAGCTATTACTTGCTAATATTACTTCCAGCTATTACTTGCTAGTATTACTTCCAGCTATTACTTGCTAATATTACTTCCAGCTATTACTTGCTAGTATTACTTCCAGCTATTACTTGCTAATATTACTTCCAGCTATTACTTGCTAGTATTACTTCCAGCTATTACTTGCTAATATTACTTCCAGCTATTACTTGCTAGTATTCCAGCTATTACTTGCTAATATTACTTCCAGCTATTACTTGCTAATATTACTTCCAGCTATTACTTGCTAGTATTACTAGTATTACTTGCTAATATTACTTCCAGCTATTACTTGCTAATGTTACTTCCAGCTATTACTTGCTAATATTACTTCCAGCTATTACTTGCTAATGTTACTTCCAGCTATTACTTGCTAATATTACTTCCAGCTATTACTTGCTAATATTACTTCCAGCTATTACTTGCTAATATTACTAGTATTACTTGCTAGTATTACTTGCTAACATTACTTCCAGCTATTACTTGCTAATATTACTTCCAGCTATTACTTGCTAATATTACTTCCAGCTATTACTTGCTAATATTACTTCCAGCTATTACTTGATAGTATTACTTCCATCTATTACTTGCTAATATTATTTCCAGCTATTACTTGCTAGTATTCCAGCTATTGCTAATATTACTTCCAGCTATTACTTGCTAATATTACTTCCAGCTATTACTTGCTAGTATTACTTCCAGCTATTACTTGCTAATATTACTTCCAGCTATTACTTGCTAGTATTACTTCCAGCTATTACTTGCTAGTATTACTTCCAGCTATTACTTGCTAATATTACTTCCAGCTATTACTTGCTAATATTACTTCCAGCTATTACTTGCTAGTATTACTTCTAGCTATTACTTGCTAGTATTACTTCCAGCTATTATTTGCTAATATTACTTCCAGCTATTACTTGCTAGTATTACTTCTAGCTATTACTTGCTAGTATTACTTCCAGCTATTACTTGCTAATATTACTTCCAGCTATTACTTGCTAGTATTACTTCCAGCTATTACTTGCTAATATTACTTCCAGCTATTACTTGCTAAGATTACTTCCAGCTATTACTTGCTAATATTACTTCCAGCTATTACTTGCTAATATTACTTCCAGCTATTACTTGCTAATATTACTTCCAGCTATTACTTGCTAGTATTACTTCCTGGTATTACTTGCTAGTATTACTTCCAGCTATTACTTGCTAGTACTACTTCCAGCTATTACTTGCTAATATTACTTCCAGCTATTACTTGCTAATATTACTTCCAGCTATTACTTGCTAATATTACTTCCAGCTATTACTTGCTAGTATTACTTCCTGCTATTACTTGCTAGTATTACTTCCAGCTATTACTTGCTAGTATTACTAGTATTACTTGCTAGTATTTTCCTATTGCTAGTATTACTTCCAGCTACTACTTGCTAGTATTACTTTCTAATATTTTTTCCTATTACTTGCTAGTATTACTTTCTAGTATTTCTAGTATTTTCCCCTGCTATTACCTGCTAGTTTTACTTGCTAATATTACTTGCAGCTATTACTTTCTACTATTACTAGTATTACTTGCTAGCATTACTTGCTCATATAACTTGCTAGTATTACCTGTTAGTATTACTTTCTTGTATTTTTCCTGCTCTTGCTTGCTAGTATTACTTAGTCATATTACTTTCTAGTATTACATGCTAGTATTACTTTCTAGAAAAATTTCCTGCTATTACTTGCTAGTATTGCTTGCTAGTATTACTTTCTAGTATTATTTGCTAGCATTACTTTCTAGTACTACTTACTAGTATAACTTTCTAGTATTACTTGCTAGTATTACTTTCTAGTATTTTTTCCTGTTATTACTTGCTAGTATTCCAGCTATTACTTGCCATTATTACTAGTATTACTTGCTAGTATTACACTCTAGTACTTGAAGTGGAGTAGGACGGCTATATATAGGCAGGAAGAGGTAGTGGTTGTAGAAGTACAAGAATGGAAAGTCGGACCGAAACGTCATCGTAAGCTTCTCTCTTTTATGTGCGGGTTATTTGTGTATCATTCCAGTCACGGTATTGTGCCTTTTTTTGTTATTCTAGTACTTGCTAGTATTATTCCTAGTATTACCCTTCCTCGTAATACAATCCATATATTTGTTAGACAGGTCTACCAACACTTCTTGATGAAGGATACCACAATTATTATTCTCCCATACTTGCTTGATCAGTCAAGTCCAGTTAGTCCTGGGTCAGTCAGTAAAGTCCAGTTAGTCCTGGGTCAGTCAGTAAAGTCCAGTTAGTCCTGGGTCAGTCAGTAAAGTCCAGTTAGTCCTGGGTCAGTCAGTAAAGTCCAGTTAGTCCCAGGTCAGTCAGTAAAGTCTGGTTAGTTCCCAGGTTAGTCAGTAAAGTCCAGTTAGTCCTGGGTCAGTCAGTAAAGTCCAGTTAGTCCCAGGTCAGTCAGTAAAGTCCAGTTAGTCCTGGGTCAGTCAGTAAAGTCCAGTTAGTCCTGGGTCAGTCAGTAAAGTCCAGTTAGTCCCAGGTCAGTCAGTAAAGTCCAGTTAGTCCCAGGTCAGTCAGTAAAGTCCAGTTAGTCCCAGGTCAGTCAGTAAAGTCCAGTTAGTCCCAGGTCAGTCAGTAAAGTCCAGTTAGTCCTGGGTCAGTCAGTAAAGTCCAGTTAGTTCCCAGGTCAGTCAGTAAAGTCCAATTAGTCCCAGGTCAGTCAGTAAAGTCCAGTTAGTTCCCAGGTCAGTCAGTAAAGTCCAATTAGTCCCAGGTCAGTCAGTAAAGTCCAGTTAGTCCCAGGTCAGTCAGTAAAGTCCAGTTAGTCCTGGGTCAGTCAGTAAAGTCCAGTTAGTCCTGGGTCAGTCAGTAAAGTCCAGTTAGTCCCAGGTCAGTCAGTAAAGTCCAGTTAGTCCCAGGTCAGTCAGTAAAGTCCAATTAGTCCCAGGTCAGTCAGTCAAGTCCAGTTAGTCCCAGGTCAGTCAGTAAAGTCCAGTTAGTTCCCAGGTCAGTCAGTAAAGTCCAATTAGTCCCAGGTCAGTCAGTAAAGTCCAGTTAGTTCCCAGGTCAGTCAGTAAAGTCCAATTAGTTCCCAGGTCAGTCAGTAAAGTCCAGTTAGTCCCAGGTTAGTCAGTAAAGTCCAGTTAGTCCCAGGTCAGTCAGTAAAGTCCAATTAGTCCCAGGTCAGTCAGTAAAGTCCAGTTAGTTCCCAGGTCAGTCAGTAAAGTTCAGTTAGTCCTGGGTCAGTCAGTAAAGTCCAGTTAGTCCTGGGTCAGTCAGTAAAGTCCAGTTAGTCCCAGGTCAGTCAGTAAAGTCCAGTTAGTCCCAGGTCAGTCAGTAAAGTCCAGTTAGTCCCAGGTCAGTCAGTAAAGTCCAGTTAGTCCCAGGTCAGTCAGTAAAGTCCAGTTAGTCCCAGGTCAGTCAGTAAAGTCCAGTTAGTCCCAGGTCAGTCAGTAAAGTCCAGTTAGTCCCAGGTCAGTCAGTAAAGTCCAGTTTGTCCCAGGTCAGTCAGTAAAGTCCAGTTAGTCCCAGGTCAGTCAGTAAAGTCCAGTTAGTCCCAGGTCAGTCAGTAAAGTCCAGTTAGTTCCCAGGTCAGTAAAGTCCAGTTAGTCCCAGGTCAGTCAGTAAAGTCCAGTTAGTCCCAGGTCAGTCAGTAAAGTCCAGTTAGTCCCAGGTCAGTCAGTAAAGTCCAATTAGTCCCAGGTCAGTCAGTAAAGTCCAGTTAGTTCCCAGGTCAGTCAGTAAAGTCCAGTTAGTCCCAGGTCAGTCAGTAAAGTCCAGTTAGTCCCAGGTCAGTCAGTAAAGTCCAGTTAGTCCCAGGTCAGTCAGTAAAGTCCAGTTAGTCCCAGGTCAGTCAGTAAAGTCCAGTTAGTCCCAGGTCAGTCTTACAGTAAAGTCCAGTTAGTCCCAGGTCAGTCAGTAAAGTCCAGTTAGTCCCAGGTCAGTCAGTAAAGTCCAGTTAGTCCCAGGTCAGTCAGTAAAGTCCAGTTAGTTCCCAGGTCAGTCAGTAAAGTCCAATTAGTTCCCAGGTCAGTCAGTAAAGTCCAGTTAGTCCCAGGTTAGTCAGTGAAGTCCAGTTAGTCCCAGGTCAGTCAGTAAAGTCCAATTAGTCCCAGGTCAGTCAGTAATGTCCAGTTAGTTCCCAGGTCAGTCAGTAAAGTCCAGTTAGTCCTGGGTCAGTCAGTAAAGTCCAGTTAGTCCTGGGTCAGTCAGTAAAGTCCAGTTAGTCCCAGGTCAGTCAGTAAAGTCCAGTTAGTCCCAGGTCAGTCAGTAAAGTCCAGTTAGTCCCAGGTCAGTCAGTAAAGTCCAGTTAGTCCCAGGTCAGTCAGTAAAGTCCAGTTAGTCCCAGGTCAGTCAGTAAAGTCCAGTTAGTCCCAGGTCAGTCAGTAAAGTCCAGTTAGTCCCAGGTCAGTCAGTAAAGTCCAGTTAGTCCCAGGTCAGTCAGTAAAGTCCAATTAGTCCCAGGTCAGTCAGTAAAGTCCAGTTAGTTCCCAGGTCAGTCAGTAAAGTCCAGTTAGTCCCAGGTCAGTCAGTAAAGTCCAGTTAGTCCCAGGTCAGTCAGTAAAGTCCAGTTAGTCCCAGGTCAGTCAGTAAAGTCCAGTTAGTCCCAGGTCAGTCAGTAAAGTCCAGTTAGTCCCAGGTCAGTCAGTAAAGTCCAGTTAGTCCCAGGTCAGTCAGTAAAGTCCAGTTAGTCCCAGGTCAGTCAGTAAAGTCCAGTTAGTCCCAGGTCAGTCAATAAAGTCCAGTTAGTCCCAGGTCAGTCAGTAAAGTCCAGTTAGTTCCCAGGTCAGTCAGTAAAGTCCAGTTAGTCCCAGTTCAGTCAGTAAAGTCCAGTTAGTCCCAGGTCAGTCAGTAAAGTCCAGTTAGTCCCAGGTCAGTCAGTAAAGTCCAGTTAGTCCCAGGTCAGTCAGTAAAGTCCAGTTAGTCCCAGGTCAGTCAGTAAAGTCCAGTTAGTCCCAGGTCAGTCAGTAAAGTCCGGTTAGTTCCCAGGTCAGTCAGTAAAGTCCGGTTAGTTCCCAGGTCAGTCAGTAAAGTCCAGTTAGTCCCAGGTCAGTCAGTAAAGTCCAGTTAGTCCCAGGTCAGTCAGTAAAGTCCAGTTAGTCCCATGTCAGTCAGTAAAGTCCAGTTAGTCCCAGGTCAGTCAGTAAAGTCCAGTTAGTCCCAGGTCAGTCAGTAAAGTCCAGTTAGTTCCAGGTCAGTCAGTAAAGTCCAGTTAGTCCCAGGTCAGTCAGTAAAGTCCAGTTAGTCCCAGGTCAGTCAGTAAAGTCCAGTTAGTCCCAGGTCAGTCAGTAAAGTCCAGTTAGTTCCCAGGTCAGTCAGTAAAGTCCAGTTAGTTCCAGGTCAGTCAGTAAAGTCCAGTTAGTCCCAGGTCAGTCAGTAAAGTCCAGTTAGTCCCAGGTCAGTCAGTAAAGTCCAGTTAGTTCCAGGTCAGTCAGTAAAGTCCAGTTAGTCCCATGTCAGTCAGTAAAGTCCAGTTAGTCCCAGGTCAGTCAGTAAAGTCCAGTTAGTCCCAGGTCAGTCAGTAAAGTCCAGTTAGTTCCAGGTCAGTCAGTAAAGTCCAGTTAGTCCCAGGTCAGTCAGTAAAGTCCAGTTAGTCCCAGGTCAGTCAGTAAAGTCCAGTTAGTCCCAGGTCAGTCAGTAAAGTCCAGTTAGTCCCATGTCAGTCAGTAAAGTCCAGTTAGTCCCAGGTCAGTCAGTAAAGTCCAGTTAGTCCCAGGTCAGTCAGTAAAGTCCAGTTAGTTCCAGGTCAGTCAGTAAAGTCCAGTTAGTTCCAGGTCAGTCAGTAAAGTCCAGTTAGTCCCAGGTCAGTCAGTAAAGTCCATATATATGACATCTGCTCTTTCAGTTGCATTTGCTCATAAGATCCACTGTATGAAGGATCTTCATAAGATCCACTGTATGAAGGATCTTCATAAGATCCACTATATGAAGGATCTTCATAAGATCCACTGTATGAAGGATCTTCATAAGATCCACTGTATGAAGGATCTTCATAAGATCCACTGTATGAAGGATCTTCATAAGATCCACTGTATGAAGGATCTTCATAAGATCTACTATATGAAGGATCTTCATAAGATCCACTGTATGAAGGATCTTCATAAGATCCACTGTATGAAGGATCTTCATAAGATCTACTATATAATGGATCTTCATAAGATCCACTGTATGAAGGATCTTCATAAGAT
The DNA here is from genome assembly GCF_038502225.1 of Cherax quadricarinatus. Classification (NCBI taxonomy): domain Eukaryota; kingdom Metazoa; phylum Arthropoda; class Malacostraca; order Decapoda; family Parastacidae; genus Cherax; species Cherax quadricarinatus. Next base: position 24,426,098 of record NC_091334.1, on the reverse strand, counting down.
CCACTATATGAAGGATCTTCATAAGATCCACTGTATGAAGGATCTTCATAAGATCCACTGTATGAAGGATCTTCATAAGATCCACTGTATGAAGGATCTTCATAAGATCCACTGTATGAAGGATCTTCATAAGATCCACTGTATGAAGGATCTTCATAAGATCCACTGTATGAAGGATCTTCATAAGATCCACTGTATGAAGGATCTTCATAAGATCTACTATATAATGGATCTTCATAAGATCCACTGTATGAAGGATCTTCATAAGATCCACTGTATGAAGGATCTTCATAAGAGAGGCAACTGACTTTTTTATGGCAAGATGGTTACTGACTTGAGTGATGGTTAACAAGTTTTCTTCTCGTGTGTTGGCAGGTGCTGGTGTCGGGGTACTGGTGGTGTGCCCAGGGTTCGTGTACACGGGTCTCATGCGCTACACTCTGCACAAGTACAACTGGTTCAAGAAACTCTGCTTCACCCCAATTATTTTCCTCTTTATGAGGAATTCAGAGCAGGTGAGATTATTTGTTTTTATTCTTAGTCTGATGTTCTTCAGTTTTTAGCTAAGACATGTATATAAATCATTAAGAAGAGTGTTAAAGCTTACTACTCGGCGGCGTCAGTGGCAGAAGCAGCAGCAGCTGCAGCAGTAGCAGTAGACCGAGGTGTAAGATGATAGGTTCTTAAATGCAGTGTTTGACATAGGATATTGATCTCTGTCAGGTCACAAGCTGGACCACTCATCACACAAACTATTATTTTCCCTTCATTCCTCTTAATAGTTGCTGTCTCAGTCATACCAAACTTTTGTACTGTCTCCATCATACATCTTCCACTTTTAAGTTGATCTAATATCTCAGTTTTTTCAAAATACTCCAGTCTTCCATGCATTTTTGTTCTTGGCATCTCTGGCATCACCAACACTCCTCTTAGCTGCCATGGTTGCTATCTACTGATGCATTGAGATGATTTTATAAAAAAAAATTGACTGAAGCACAACTGGATATCTTATGGGACACATACGCACCAAGAACTGATGCCATTAGAGGCTGTTAACTAGGCCTCCTTTATTAAGACAATCACCTCTTCATTAATGACCAGCAATAAGGAGGGAAACATGTTTCAGTCCTTCCAGGACCATTGTCAAGCCACAAATGAACCAAAAACATGTAGAGAAGGCTTTAACTATCTTGTGTCCCTTCATATGTCTCTATGTGCCCAGTTAACCCTTTGACTGCTTCGGTCACATATATATGTCTTATGAGCCACCGTTTTTGACGTATATATACTCATAAATTCTAGTGGCTTCAAATCAAGCAGGAGAAAGCTGGTAGGCCCACATGTGAGAGAATGGGTCTGTGTGGTCAGTGTGCACCATATAAAAATATCCTGCAGCACGCAGTGCATGATGAGGAAAAAAAAAAACTCCGACCGTTTTTTTTAATTAAAATGCCGACTTTGTGGTCTATTTTCATATAGTATTTATGGTTGTATTCTCGCTTTCTTGGTCTCATTTGATAGAATGGAAAACATATTATAGAAACAGAGGTGATTTTGTTGGTTTTATATGAAAAGAACCTTGAAATGGAGCTCAAATTAGGGGAAATGTTTGATTTTTGCCGATGTTCAAAAGTAAACAAATGATGTCATTTTCCAATAAATGTCCAAGTAGCCATTCTAATATGCAGTCATGAATGGGTTGATGTTATTTATACAATTATTACAGTATTGCAGTAGTCTGCATAACAGTAAATCTTCTATTTTTTGTTTGAATAAAAATTCAGAATAGAAAGCAAGAGTACTGTCAGAGGGGCTGGGAGATGTGACTGATGAACATAGAAAATGTTATTTTAGAGCCAGGAATGTCTGCATTATTCATTGTGGACCCTATTTTGAAATTGTCATATTTTTAACCCTTAAACTGTCCAAACGTAGATCTACGTTTTTTCAACATTTGAAAGTATGTAAAAAAACATAGACCTTTTTTTTTTTACATTTGAAAGCGTGTAAAAAAACTTTGATCTACGTTTTTTTTTTTTATATTTGAAAATATGTAAAAAAACATTAATCTACTTTTGGAGCGCTACGCACTTGAACGTAGATCTGTTTGGACAGTTTAAGGGTTAATTTTCATGAAATTGGCCAAATTGCAAATTTCTGACCACGTTATTGGGTAGCTGAAATCAGTAAATGGGCAGTTACTTGTACTCAGACGATAGAAAAAATGGAGTTCTAAAGAAATAGCTATGAGTTTGGTCGACTGGAACAATGGAATTAGCCGAAAATAGGGCTCAAAATGGACAAAATCGCCGATTCGTAAATATCGCTGAGGTCGCTAACTTCGCGAAGGCGTAATTCCATCAGTTTTCCATCAAATTTCATTCTTTTGGTGTCATTACAATTGGGAAAAGATGCTCTATCATTTCATAAGAAAAATCATTTTTTTTTTTTTAAATTTTGCGACACCAGGAGACACCTCAGGATTTGGGGTTATGACAGTCAAGAGGTTAATGATCCAAGTCATACCAAAATATTATCATAAGTTTGAGTCTCCTGTGAGTGGGTTATTTGTGTAGTGTGTAAGGTGGGTAAAAATGGGTGGAGGTAGGGGAAAAAGTAGTGGCAAAAGTAGTAATGAGGTATTAGCAGCTGAAGTATTAAGAGTATTAACCCGTAAACGGTCCTAACGTATATATACGTTTTTACTGCTAGTGCCCCAAACGTATATACAGTGGACCCCCGGTTAACGATATTTTTTCACTCCAGAAGTATGTTCAGGTGCCAGTACTGACCGAATTTGTTCCCATAAGGAATATTGTGAAGTAGAGTAGTCCATTTCAGAGCCCCAAACATACACGTACAAACGCACTTACATAAATACACTTACATAATTGTTCGCATTCGGAGGTGATCGTTATGCGGGGGTCCACTGTACTGTATACGTTTTATGTGTCATACATTTAACATTGCCACGATAAGCCTGAGTCACCTAGACATGAGAGAATGGGTGTGAGCACTCACTGTGCGCCATATTAAAATAATTGGGGATGCCTGGGTACCATATGCTCTTTTTTAAAAAAAAAACAACAATGTTTTTTCCTCAAAAAAGTTGGGGTAGTACGGTAGTGAACGTATATATATGTTTGGACCATTTATGGGTTAACCCTTTGACTGTTATAGTCATATATATACGTCTTACGAGGTACCGTGTTCGACGTATATATACTCATAAATTATAGCGGCTTCAAATCAAGCAGGAGAAAGCTGGTAGGCCCACATGTGAGAGAATGGGTCTGTGTGGTCAGTGTGCACCATATAAAAAAATCCTGGAGCACGCAGTGCATAATGAGAAAAAAAAAAAAAACTCCGACCATTTTTTGTAATTAAAATGCCGACTTTGTGGTCTATTTTCATATAGTATTTATGGTTGTATTCTCGTTTTCTTGGTCTCATTTGATAGAATGGAAAACATATTATAGAAATAGAGGTGATTTTGATTGATTTTACTATAAAAAGAACCTTGAAATGGAGCTCAAAGTAGGGGAAATGTTTGATTTTTGCCAATGTTCAACAGTAAACAAGTGATGTCATTGTCCAATAAATGTCCAACTAGCCATTCTAATATGCAGTCATGAATGGGTTGACATTATTTATACAATTATTACAGTATTGCAGTAGTCTGCATAACAGTAAATCTTCTATTGTTTGCTTGAATAAAAATTCAAAATAGAAAGCAAGAGTAATATCAGAGGGGCCTGGAGACATGACTGATGAACAAAGAATATGTTATTTTAGAGCCAGGAATGTCTGCATTGTTCATTCTGGACCTTATTTTGAAATTGTCATATTTTTTAATTTTCGTGAAATTGGCCAAATTGCAAATTTCTGACCACGTTATTGGGTAGTTTAAATGGGTAAATGGGCAGTTTCTTGTACTCAATCGATAGAAAAAATGGAGTTCTAAAGAAATAGCTATGAGTTGGGACAACTGGAACAATGGAATTAGCCGAAAATAGGGCTCAAAGTGGGCGAAATCGCCGATTTGTAAATATCGCTGAGGTCGCTAACTTCGAGAGAGCGTAATTCCGTCAATTTTTCATCAAATTTCATGTTTTTGGTGTCATTACAACCGGGAAAAGATTCTCTATCATTTTATAAGAAAAAATATTTTTTCGTTTTTTTTTTGAAATTTTGCGACACCATTGGGGGTTGCGACAGTCAAAGGGTTAAAAGCAGTAGAAGCAATAGTAGAGAATGTTGTAGCTTTTTTTTTTCATCAAACCTGCCATATCCCACTGAGGCAGGGTGACCTAAAAAGAAAAATGAAAGTTTGTCTTTTTAAATTTAATTATGTATACAGGAGAAGGTGTTAGTAGCCCCTTTCTCCTGGCATGTTAGTTGCCTCTTTAAGACACGCATGGCTTACGGAGGAAGAATTGTTTCCCACTTCCCTATGGAGATAAGAGGAAATAAACAAGAACAAGAACTAGTGTATATACAGCCTTTCCTCACTTAATGACGGAGTCCCATTCCTAAGACCACATCGTTAAACGAATTCATCGCTAAGTGAGGAGCATACTACAGCGGACCCCCGCCTTACAGTGGCATCGCGTTACGTTAAATCCGCCATACGATACATTTGAATGCAAAAATTTTGCCTCGCCTCATGCTAAAAAACTTGCCTCATGCGATTCGTCCGGGACGTGTCCCATGTGTAGCCTCAGTGCCAGTGTTTACAAGCCAGCCAGTGCGGTTGCATCCACACATACATTCGGTACATTTCACCTTATCCCAGTGTTTTTTGTGCTTGTAACTGCAAAATAAGTCACCATGGGCCCCAAGAAAGCTAGTGCCAACCCTGTGGTAAAAAGAGTGAGAATTAATATGGAAATTAAGAAAGATTTTGAAGGGTTTGGGGCTAACCCTGAGAAGCCTATGCCAGTTGTGGAATCCATTGTGCCTACTTCAAAGATTAAGGAAATGTGTGCAAAGTGGGTTGAACTGCAAACCATTGTGGATGAAAATCACCCTCACACAGCTATTGCAAGCTGTGCTGGTGACTATTACAATGACAATGTTGTGGCCCATTTTAGGCAAATCTTAAAGGAATGGGAGGTACAGAGCTCTATGGACAGATTTGTTGTGCGACAGAGGTCCAGTGACTCTCAAGCTGGTCCTAGTGGCATTAAAAGAAGAAGGGAAGTAACCCCGGAAAAGGACTTGCTACCTCAATTTCTAATGGAAGGGGATTCCCCTTCTAAACAATAACAACTTCCACACTCTCCCCTCCTCCCATCCCATCAATCATCACCAGATCTTTAATGAAGGTAAGTGTCATGTATTCTATTCTTAGTAGAGTAGTAATTGTACATGTCTTCTTCAGTTTGTGTGTATTAAAATTAATATTTCATGTGGTAAAATTTTTTTTTTTTCATACTTTGGGGTGTCTTGCACGGATTAATTTGATTTCCATTATTTCTTATGGAGAAAATTAATTTGCCTTACGATAATTTCGGTTTATGATGAGTTCTCAGGAACGGATTAATATCGTAAGGCGGGGGTCCACTGTATAATGGTAGTGGGTTTGTGTCAACCATCTTTGATATTGTTTTAAAGTCATCTTTGCACCATTTATAACATTTCTGGTATATTTTTAAATGTTTATACAGTAGTGTACTGTGTATTGAAATAAACAGTAGAGGAACTCAGCTCTAATATACATTATTTAGGTATAAATACTGGTCATTGAGCCCGTTGTAAGTTCGAGGCGTCGGTAAACGAGTGCGTCGCTTAGTGAGGACAGACTGTATATGCTTATACATGCATGTGTAGTGTGGCCTAAGTGTAAGTAGAAGTAGCAAGACGTACCTGAAACCTTGCATGTTTATTAGACAGAAAAAAAAAAAAGCCAGATATCCTACCATCATGTAAAACAATTATGGGTTTTCATTTCACACTCACTTAGCAGAACAGTAGTACCTCCTTGGGCGGTACTACTGCCACAGGATGGTAGTACCTCCATGGGTGGTTGCTATCTACCAACCTACTACCACAGGATGGCAGTACCTCCCTGGGTGGTTGCTGTCTACCAACCTACTACCACAGGATGGTAGTACCTCTCTGGGTGGTTGCTGTCTATCAGCCTACTGCTGAGGACTGTAGTAGTTGTGAAAGTAATAGTAGTGGTAGTATACAAGAACACAGGAGCACTGTAGAAGAGCTACTGAGTCATGTACATAGTGCAAAACCCAACACAGGTAAGGTAAAGAAAATGCAGGAGACCAGTCAAGAGGAGTAGGCAGAGGAGGATGAGGTGGAGGCAGAGGCAGTCACAAGTGCTCTGAACATTAAAACGTTTGACATATTAAGAACTGCTGGAGATATCTTAACAAACAAAGCCAGGATAATAATTAATGTTAAAGAAGTTGAATATAAGACTGTTTTAACGAGATGGCATCTTTGAAGTTAAAAGAAGGGTAGACAATTTAAGCAGAGAACCAATTAAAGGATGACTGTGATCTCTAATATGACAGTCAAGTGAACTGCTAGTGTCAGCAAGGTGAACACTTCTTTTGTGTTCTTTAAGTCTGTCAGAAAGAGAGAGTGGCCAGTGGCACCAAAGTACAGTGGACCCCTGCCTAACGATATTAATTCGTTCCTGAGAGCTCATTGTATGCCGAAATTATCGTAAGGTGAATTAATTTTCCCCATAAGAAATAATGGAAATCAAATTAATCCGTTCCTGACACCCCAAAGTATGAAAAAAAATTTTTTTTACCACATGAAATATTAATTTTAATACACACAAACTGAAGAAGACATGCACAGTTAATACTCTACTAAGAATAGAATATATGACACTTACCTTTATTGAAGATCTGGTGATGATTGATGGGATGGGAGGAGGGGAGAGTGTGGAAGTTGTTATTGTTTAGAAGGGGAATCCCCTTCCATTAGGACTTGAGGTATCAAGTCCTTTTCCGGGGTTACTTCCCTTCTTCTTTTAATGCCACTAGGACCAGCTTGAGAGTCACTGGACCTCTGTCGCACAACGTATCTGTCCATAGAACTCTGTACCTCTCGTTCCTTTATGATTTGTCTAAAGTGGTTCACACCATTGTCATTGTAATAGTCACCAGCGCAGCTTGCAATAGCTGTGTGAGGGTGATTTTCATCCGTAAAGGTTTGCAGTTCAACCCACTTTGCACACATTTCCTTAATGTCTTTTTTCAATTCCATACTAATTCTCACCCTTTTTACCACAGGGATGGCACTAGAAGTTTTCTTGGGGTCCTTGGTGACTTATTTTGTAGTTACAAGCACTAAAAACACTGGGATAGTGTGAAATGTACTGAATGTATGCATAGATGCGACCGCACTGGCTGGCTTGTAAACACTGGCGCTGAGGCCACACGTGGGATGCGTCCCGGACGAATCACGTAAGGCGAGTTTTTTATTGTGAGGCGAGGCAAAAATTTTTGCGTTACAATGTATCGTATGGCGGATTTAACGTAATGTGATGCCATCGTAAGGCGGGGGTCCACTGTATTAAAATCTACCTGGAGTCTACCTGGAGGGTGTTCTGGGGGTCAATGCTCCCACAGTCCAGTCTATGACTAGGTCTCCCATTGGATCAGGGCCTGATCAACCAGGCTGTTACTACTGGCCACACTTAGGACAAGAAGAGAAGGAAATGGAGTAGACACCGGAAACATCAGTGACTGGAGAAGCATAAACTAAATTACTGTGAAGGGTATTACTGTGACTGAATGTAACTTTGATAGATAAATGATGGAAGATGTTGCTGAGATTTTGATGACAGGAAAAGCAAAGAATAGAATGTTTTAAGGAGAAGGAAGTGTGTTGAGCATAAGAATAGACAGATTTTTATGACACCTGAAGGATAGTCAAGGGTGTCAGAGAACCAGCTCTGAAGAGTAGAGACTTCTGAGTCAAGAAATGAAGGGTGACATGGAGGATAAGGAAGAAGAATTGGATGGTGATGTGGAGGATAAGGAGGAAGACATGGAGGGTGACATGGAGGACAAGGAGGAAGACATGGAGGAAGAAAGAAGACTTTTCTTGACAAGGAGCAGATGAGACAGATCTCGTGGTGTGATGTATTGTCCACTAAACTGAAGTCATCCTATATCAGCTTTACTGTCATCCTATATAAATTTGTCATACCATACCAGTTCTACCATGTTCTATATAAACTTATGCCATCCTATACAAGTTTTAAGGCATTCTTTATAAACTAATACAATAATTTCTCAAGGAACTCATCCAGATATCATGATTTATAAATCCTCTGTAAGAGGCTCTACTGTAATTAATATAATTATTATTTACATCACACAGAAATTAATATCTCATATATTTTTGGTCAGGGTGCTCAGAGCGTAATTCACTGCGCTGTATCAGAGGAGCTGGAGGGCATTGAATGGGCCTTCGTGCGTGAGTGTAAGATTGATAAGCTGGCGGAAGTTGCTCAGGATCCTACTGCTGCCACCAAGCTCTGGCATATCTCCATGAATATGGTCGGCGAGGGGAAGGTGGGAACAGCTGGTACTGAGGTGGAAAAAACAGTTGGTGTTGAGGTGGGAACAGCTAGTGCTGAGGTGGGAACAGCTGGTGTTGAGGTGGGAACAGCTGGTGTTGAGGTGGGAACAGCTAGTGGTGAGGTGGGAACAGCTAGTGGTGAGGTGGGAACAACTGGTGGTGAGGTGGGAACAGCTGGTGGTAAGGTGGGAACAGCTGGTGTTGAGGTGGGAACAGCTAGTGGTGAGGTGGGAACAACTGGTGGTGAGGTGGGAACAGCTGGTGGTAAGGTGGGAACAGCTGGTGGTAAGGTGGGAACAGCTGGTGTTGAGGTGGGAACAGCTAGTGGTGAGGTGGGAACAACTGGTGGTGAGGTGGGAACAGCTGGTGGTAAGGTGGGAACAGCTGGTGGTGAGAGGGAAAGTGAGGCTGTGGAAGAATATAGATCATCATTAAGGGAAGCAGGAAGAACACTTGTAGAGAGCAGCAGCCTGATTGCCATGGAAGAAGAGCCAGTGGATGACGAGGGGATAACTCTAGATGACGATGAGGACGACGTCGAAGGAAGCTATGATGTCACCAAAGATGCAGCGACGTCAGACGAGGAACAACCTTCAACGGATGAAGAGGAAGGGTCGTTAGATGATGACAAGCCGCTGTTGCTGCTCCAGCAACGCACGGCAAACTAGCTTTATAAAACCTTTGTAAATATTTACCCTTAATGTGCAGCCGCCCCCTTGAATTGTGAAGCAAAGTGTGCTAGTAAATAGCCCTTAGATGTAGTGCATATTTTTGTAAATGAGAGCAAGTGCCTGTACTAGTAGACTATTATGGGTGGCATCTTGCATGACAGGACCTTAAGTGCAGGGTTTCCTGGATTATCTTAGTTTAATTTAATAATCCCCTGAAAGGTGCTTCTGGGGGTCACTGACCCCTTGGACTGGTCCCAAACCAGGCTTCCTGGGGGACCAAGGTCTCATGATCAATCAGACTGTTGTTACTGGTAAGATAAATGAACTTAGAAATGGATCTTTTATTGAAAACAAACTTGTTGATCATTGCTGAACAATAGTGGGCTCAGGAGCTATAGCTCATCACTAGCAGCAGTAGCCCAGGAGCTATAACCCAACACTAGGAGTAGTGGTCTAGGAGCTATAACCCAACACTAGCAGCAGTGGTCCAGGAGCTATAACTCAACACTAGCAGCAGTGGTCCAGGAGCTATAACCCAACACTAGCAGCAGTGGTCCAGGAGCTATAACCCAACACTAGCAGCAGTGGTCCAGGAGCTATAACCCAGCACTAGCAGCAGTGGTCCTGGAACTATAACCCAACACTAGCAGCAGTGGTCCAGGAACTATAACCCAACACTAGCAGCAGTGGTCCAGGAGCTATATCCCAACACTAGCAGCAGTGGTCCAAAAGCTATAGCTCAACTCATGGGGGGTTGGTCACTAGTCTCTTAACAATAATAAAATAATATAATTAGCCTCTGTTTTTTTGTCACCATTTATGATTGGCTCTTGATCCAAGGCACTGGAGGTGCCCTCCTGGTCCTCAGATCAAAGCTAACAACTTTACCTTCTGCCCCAAGGCACTCAACCACTTAAATAAGGTCACTTACCGAGTTGACCTTAATTACAGCACTTTCCTGAGCTCATGTTCAACAAGGTCACTTTCTGAAAGTTGACCTTAACAACACTGTTTCCTGAACTCAAGTCCTAACATTAACAGTCATAGGCCTAACACCTACAAATTTTAATAGTCCTTCCAAAATTTAGAGGTCAATAGGCCTACAAAATTTTGAACATTCAGTATGTGGAATTAAAGTTGGGGAGGGAGGGGGGGTATAAAAATTTGAAAGCTTATACCATTAGGTCTCAACGATGGTAGAAATTAGTGATGTATCGGATATCTGCATCCACAGAACATCCGCACAATTTCTTACATCCACATCTGCATCCGCATTTTACTGTAAACAGATATCCGCATATGCATCCGCATCTGAATCCGCGGAATATTTGCACAATTTCTCGTATCCGCATCAACATCCACGGAACATCTGCACGATTTCTTGCATCCACATCCGCAAAATAAGTAAGACATCCTCGTACACATCCGCATCCGCGGATATCTGAATTTTCACATCCGATACATCTCTAGTAGAAATGAGTCTTATGGTGTGGTTGAAGCACTGATGTGTCCTATAACGTGCGCTGACGTGTTTTGATATGCTCTGATGTGCTGTACTAAGTTCCAGGTTATATGACTGTCTCTTAAGCCTCTTCACATAACAATATAGTCTTTATAGCCTTTAATAGCCTTTAGGCCTTTCTTGAGAGCCTTGACTAGGTCCATTGGCTGGATGAGGATGGATATGTCTCTGCCCACAGCGTTGAGACGATCAGCAATCTCCAGATGCTGCAAAGATCATAAATGTTGTAAATAATTCAGATATTGCAAAGATCACACATATATATAATTCAGGGGACAAGAAGATAGAGATCACTCAGACCATGGGAAGCAAGCCAGACAGTTACCACTCCAGAGACAGGGTTTTTTAGTGACAGGAAGAAAAAAAACTGGCAAGAAATGACAGTAATATTACACCAACTTGGATCACTACTGGAGTGGAGGCACAGTCAGTGTCCTCTGTTTCAGAACAACAGATATTAGTGCTAGCGAACAAATCTCCCCGATAAACCATCAATACAACATTTGTATTTGCAAATATACAGGGTGTAAAGCCATCAACAAACAACAAAATACCTTTCGTCAGTGGACTGCTCATAGGGTCAAATGCAATGTTTGTGGCTTTCACAGAGACCCACATAAAGGATCACTTTGATAATGAAATATGGATCCCAGGTTATAACTTATTCAGATGCAGTGGAAAGAACAGGTAACAAGGGGGTTTTGGCCTGTATGTCACAGTCACTCATTTGCTCTAAATTACTAAACACCTCAAATGATGTAGTTGATGTTTTGGCAGTAAAGACTGAAAAACAAAACCTTGTCATTGTGGTTGTATACAAGCCTCTGGATGCAACTTCCCAACAATTCAAGGAACAGCTTTTGAAAACTGACCACTGTCTGGAAAATCTTCCAACTCCTGCCCCAAACATCTTGCTGTTGGGGGATTTCGGCTTAAGACACCTAAAATGGAGGAATGTAGCAAATAATGTTTTAGCAGAGATAACCCCAGGAGGCAGCAGCAGCTCAGATGAATATTCACACACACACACACACACACACACATGGGCTATTAAATCTTTGCTACAAATAGTGGAGCCAACAAGACTGGAAACTACACTTGACCTCATCTTCACTAATAATAATGACCTGGTAGGAAATATAAGAGTATCAAAGACAGTACACTCAGATCACAACATAATATAAACACAGATGTATATGTGCAGGGCTCCTGACCAGTATAAAGTGATCAGTTATGAGGCTGCCATCACCAAAGTCAACTTCAATAACATAAAGATCTAGTGGGATCAACTTAACTATGTCCTAAATGAAACAAACTGGGAAGGTATTCTAGACAACATGGATCCGAACTTTTGCCTAGAAAGAACTAACTCTGTGGCACTTGAGGTATGCTCAAGGCACATTCCTTAAAGAAAAAAGAAGAGAAGATGTAAATAAAAAGAGAGAGATGCTGTTGAAAGGGGCCAGTATATTTAAATACAAAAGGGGGCACTGGTCAGAAATAGCAAATATTGAACCTAAGCTGATGGAATCACACCGGAGACAAACACAGGAAGAACTTAAAGCCATAAATGAAATTGAAAGAAACCCAAAATACTTCTTTTCTTATGCTAGATCTAGGGCAAAAACAACATCCAGTATTGGACCCCTGGTTAGAAGTGTTGGGACTTGTACAGATGACAGCAAATAAATGAGCGAGATACTGAAGTCCCAATATGACTTAGCATTTAGTGAGCCATTGACCAAACTAAGAGTCGACAGTGTAAGTGAATTTTTTTATGACTGAGTCCTAAAACTTGGTTAATTCAAAAATTTTTGATATTATCCTAATATCACAAAACTGAAAAGGAAGTGAATGACATGGCCATGAACTCTGCCCCAGGCCCAGACTTGTGGAACTCCATGTTCATCAAGAACTGTAAGAAGCCCCTATCATGTGCCTTAAATATTCTGTGGAGAGGGAGCATGGACACAGGGGTCATCCCACAGTCACTAAAAATAACAGACAAAACCCCACTCCACACAGTGGGCAGTATAGCAATTGTAAAGAATTACAGACCAATTGCACTAACGTCCCATGTCATAAAAATCTTTGAAAGGATTTTAAGAGGCAAGATCGCCACCAACTTAGATACCCATCAGTTTCACAATCCAGGGCAGCATGAATTTAGAGCAGGACCACTGGACCACTATGACATGGTCTTGGATGCTCTGGAAGACAGACAAGATGCAGATGTAGTATACACAGACTTTGTGTAAGCCTTGGACAAGTGTGACTATGGTGTAATAGCACACAAAATGTGTGATAAAGGAATAACAGGAAAATTTGGTAGATGGATCTACAACTTCCTAACAAACAGAATGCACAGAGTAATAGTAAACAGAGTAAAGTCTGATGTGGCTACAGTGAAAAGCTCTGTTCCACAAGGTACAGTACTCACTTCCATCATGTTCATCATCCTTATATCTGACACAGACAGAGATGTAAGCCACAGCACTGTGTCATCCTTTGTGGATGACACCCTAATTTGCATGGTGTCATCCATCGAAGACATTGCAAGTCTCCAAGCTGACATCAACCAAATCTTTACATGGGCTGCAGAAAACAATATGAAGTTCAATGAAGACAAATTTCCATTCCTCTGTTATGGGAAACTCAAGGTAACTAAAACTATATTGGAGTATAAAGCAAATTCCAATCACACAGTAAGGAGAAAAACTAATGTGAAGAACCTGGGAGTGATAATGTCAGAGGATCTCATTTTCAAAGATCACAATGTATCTACTACATCTAGGAAAATGATAGGATGGATAATGAGAACCTTCAAATACGTATAGGGATGCCAAGCCAATGATTCTCTTTGAATCGCTTGTTCTGTCTAGGCTGGAATATTGCTGTACACGACAGCCCTTTTCAAGAGAGGTAAATTTGCAGACCTGGAGAATATACAGAAAACTTGCATGGCACTTATAAGTATGAGAAAGCACCTAAATTACTGGGAAAGGTTGAAGTTCCTTGATTATACTTCCTGGAATGCAGGTGAGAAAGATAATGATAATACACACCTGGAAAATTCCAGAGGTACTAGTCCCAGATTTGTACATGAAAATCACTCCCTACGAAAGCAAAAGACTTGGCAGGAGATGCAACATCCTCCCACTGAAAAGCAGGGGTGCCACAAGTATACTAAGAGACAGTACAATAAGTGTTAGGGGCCCAAGACTGTTCAACTGCCTCCCAGCATACATAAGGGGGATTACCAATAGACCCCTGGCTGTCTTCAAGAAGGTGCTGGACAGGCACCTACAGTCAGTGCCCGACCAGCCAGGCTGTGGCTCGTACAACGGTTTACTTGCGTCCAGCAATAACATCCTGGTTGATCAGGCACTGATCCACTGCCATGCAAGGTCACTGACTGGGCTGCATAGGCATTGACCCCCAAAACCTCCTCCAAGCATACTCCAGGTGTTATAAGTGATTCATGTGTTGCAAAGATGCAACATGTTAGGAAAATTACCATTTAGTAATGTTGATACATGTATTGATCTACCTAACCTTTTTATACAAATGATCTCCTGCCACATATTGATTATAAATGCTTCAAAAAGACAGGCTTTCACTTAATTCATGTCAGTGCAAGGTCACTTTTATCCAAAATATCTGGAATTAGGATACTAGCTAACAGAACCAGGGTGGTAATTGAATCTTGGTCGCATGATACGGTGACTGACGACGAGGGTAAAATAGAAGGTTATAATATACAGCACTTAGATAGGAATAGAAAAGGCAGTGGGGTATGTGCCTATGCAAGGAATGACTTAACCTACAACCCAAGACCTGATTTGAATGATAATAGACTGGAGATTCTATGGCTTGAGGTGTTGTTACCCAAGACTAAACCAGTCCTAGTAGGAACTAGTTACTTCCTTCCCCTCCCCCCCATGATCAGTTTTTAGAGGATTTTTTGAGAGTCTATTCCAGAATTGATGGCAATTCTGAGACCGTGATGTTGGGAGACTTCAATATCTGTTTCCAACAGTAAAATAATGGGTTGTTTTACAGGTATAAGCAAATTCTGGGATTAATAGTTACACTCAACTAATTAATGCATCACCCTGGATCACACAGTTCTCAGTCAGCATATTAGACCACATCCTTTGTAATTGTTCTGACAACATTAGTCAGTCAGGTATCATTACCACAGGTCTTAGTGATCATTTCATCATTTTTTTTGTACCAGGAAAATCATTAGGGATCGGACAGGCCTACACAGGATGATTAAAATGAGGTTAACTAGAAACTACAGCAAATACCGGTAAATAGGGTACAAAATTGTGATTGGACAGTGATTATAAGTTGCACGGATGTAAATGATGTCTGGGAAAAATTCAAAACAATGTTCACTGCCATCCTTGAAAATATTACACCAGTTGAAGAGGTTAGGATTCAACGAAGAACCAAACTCTGGATGACTACTGAGATACAGTGGACCCTCGACATTCGATATGAAAAAAAAAAAAATTTACCACATGAAATATTAAGTTTAATGCAATAGAATAATTACAATAACAACAATAACAATAGATTAATAACAATAGAATAATTGACACTTACCTTTAATAAAGATCTGGTGATGATTGATGGGATGGGAGGAGGGGAGAGTGTGGATGGTGTTAGTGTTTAGAAGGGGAATCCCCTTCCATTAGGACTTGAACTGTCAGCCTCACCATGCCTTACCACACTGTGTATGCCACTATTATTCTTAAATCTTTCAAACCAACCTTTGCTGGCCTTAAATTCACTCACATCACCACTAGTTGCAGGCAATTTCTTTACCAAATCATCATGCACTCCGACACATGCACTCCACTTTCGTACTTTGCAATTATCTCTTTCTTCATTTCAATAGTCATTAGCACCTTTTTTCTCGAAGGGTTGGCACTGGAAGCTTTCTTGGGGCCCATGGTTACTTATTTTGCAGAAACAAGCACCAAAAACAGTGATAATGTGGATAATATGGAATGTACCGAATGTATCCTTAGATGCACGCACACTGGCTGGCTTGTAAGCACTGGCACACACGGTGCAGTTCAGGCCACATGTGGACACGTCTCGTACGAATCGTATTGAATGTCGGGTTTTCCATCGAGTGTTGAGGCGAAATTTTTTGCGTTAAAATTCATTGAATGTCGGATTTATCGAATGTCGATGCCATTGAATGTCGGGGGGCCACTGTATTAGATAATATGAAAATCAGGGACCAGTTACTAAAAAGATTTAAGATAAACAGGCAGGATATTGCAGCTTTAAATGAATTCCACAGAGTTAGGAACAGAGCACAGGGCTCATAAAAGGAGCAGAGACAAGGCACTAATTGCTCAAAAATCGAAGAGCAAAAGAATAACCACAGAAAGCTCTGACAACTAAAACATTTGGAGTAAATCCATAAACCTGCAGTTAGATCTAACATAGTGCTAAATACTAATAACAAGGTATGCCACGAGACAACTAGGTGGCAAATTGTTTTAATTCATACTACACTTCCGTTGCATCAACACTAGTAAGTAAGTTGCCAGTTGCATCAAATACCTTTAACAGACTCTGATAAATTTAGAATATATTTCTCTAATAAAGGCACCATCCCAGACAGCTGCCAACTAGTAGGAGTATTTTATGACTTCGTATGGAAAGAACTAAGTAAATTAAACCCAACTAAGAGCACCAGTGCTGATAACATCCTGCCTAAGTTCCTGAAAGATGGCACCTCTGAATTACCAATTCCCATTAAGCACATAATAAATTTGTTCATAGCCACAAATACTATCCTGGAGGGATTCAAGGAGGCCAGAGTTACTTCTGTCGTCAAGAAAAATAGGTCTGATGTCAGCAGCTATAAGCCTGAAGATGGAGACACTTACACAACATATGGGAATCTTTATTGAAGAAGCGTTTCACCACACAGTAGCTTCATCAGTCCAATACAGAGCAGAAAGGTGTAAGGAGTGGAGGAGTTTGAGGTTTACCTGGAGTTTACCTGGAGAGAGTTTCGGGGATCTACGCCCCTGCGGCCCGGTCTGAGACCAGGCCTCATGGTGGATCAGGGTCTGATCAACCAGGCTGTTACTGCTGGCCGCAAGCAAGCTAGCGTATGAATCACAGCCCGGTTGGTCAGGTACTGACTTTAGGTGCCTGTCCAGTGCCTTCTTGAAGACAGCCAGGGGGTCTATTGGTAATCCCCTTTATCAGTCAATCAAATCAAAGTTTATTCTCTATAAGGATTACAATGCAGGGTTTACAGATTTTGGTTATTGTGTGGTTTACATGTAATAAAATACTAATTACAGAGGGGGCCACTAGAACACCTAGCATGGCTAGGCATTTTGGGCAAACTTAGAATAATTCTTAACCCTAAATTATTATGAATTGTGGAGTAAGCTGACTAAATACTATGTGACTAAATACTAGTTTGTGAGTTTAGCACTGTGAATGCTTTTGTTTTGGCACAATACATAGTTTCTATATTTGAGTATCACAGGCAAACTTATGACTAGTCAGGAATCATTATTATAAGATTAAGATACGTATTTCTGTGCTTATAGTCAAATGGGTGAGTGAGTGAGTGTAAGTGTGAACCACCAGGTGGTTTTTATGTAGTTATCAGGGAGATAAGATGTTTTCTAACGGTAGTTTTGAAGGTGATGAATGTGTCTGCAGTTCTAGAGTTTTCAGGTAGGGTGTTCCAGATTTTAGGGCCTTTGACATACATTGAATTTTTGTAAAGGTTTAGTCTGACATGGGGAATGTCGTAGAGATGTTTGTGTCTGGTGTTATGCCTGTGGGTCCTGTCACAACTATCAAGAAAGCATTTTAGGTCAAGGTTAATATTGGAATTTAGGGTCCTGTATATGTAGATTGCACAGTAGTAAGTGTGGATGTTCTGAACAGGGAGTAAGTTTAGATCTATGAAGAGTGGGGGTGTGTGTTGCCAGGGATGGGATTTAGTGATTATTCTTACTGTGGCTTTTTGAGTTATTATTGGCTTTAGGTGTGTTGCTGCAGTTGATCCCCAAGCACAAATAGCATAGGTGAGGTATGGATAAATGAGTGAATGGTGTAGTGTGAGAAGGGCATTTTGCGGTACATAGTATCATATCTTGGAGAGGATCCCAACTGTTTTGGATACTTTTTTTGATATGTGTTGGATATGGGTGCTGAAATTCAGGTTGTTGTCGAGGTATAGGCCTAGGAATTTGCCCTCATTTTGTCTGGCAATTAGAGTGCTGTCGATCTTAATGTTAAGTTGCGCAGCACCTGCTCTGCTACCAAACATAATATAGTAGGTTTTGTCAGTGTTAAGTGTAAGTTTACAGGCTGTCATCCAAATTGATATTTTGAGCAGCTCCTCATTAGCAATGGTGTTGAGGGTGGCAAGATTAGGGTGAGAGATGACATAAGTCGTGTCGTCAGCAAAGAGAATGGGTTTCAGGTGTTGGGAAACGCTTGGAAGATCATTGATGTAAATGAGGAAGAGCAGGGGTCCAAGGACACTTCCCTGCGGAACTCCAGTATCAAGTGGCCGTGTTGATGATGCTGTGTCTTTAATGGTGACATGCTGATACCTATTAGTAAGGTAGGATTTGAAATATGCAAGCGCATGGCCTCTTATACCATAATGATCAAATTTGTGGAGTAGGATGCCGTGGTCTACTGTGTCAAAAGCTTTTCTTAGGTCAATAAAAATTCCTAGCGGATATTTATGTATGCTGGGAAGCAATTGAACAGTCTTGGACCCCGGATACTTATTGTGTTGTCTCTCAGTGTACTCGTGGTGCCCCTGCTTTTCATCGGGGGAATGTTGCATCTCCTACTGAGTCTTTTGTTTTCGTGGGGAGTGATTTTCGTGTACAGGTTTGGTACCAATCCCTCCAGGACCTTCCCAGTATATATTATCATGTATCTCTCTCACCTGCATTCGAGGGAATACAGATCAAGGACCTTCAACTATTCCCAGTAGTTTAGGTGCCTTATCATACTTACGTGTGCCGTGAAAGTTCTTTGTACACTCTCCAGGTCTGCAATGTCACCAGCCTTGAAGGGGGCCATTAGTGTACAGCAGTATTCCAGCCTAGAGAGCACAAGTGATTTGAAGAGAATCATCATGGGCTTGGCATCCCTAGTTTTGAAGGTTCTCATTATCCATCCTATCATTTTCCTAGCAGATGAGGTAGATACATTGTTGTGGTCTTTGAAAGCGAGATCCTCTGATAATTATCACTCCCAGGTCCTTCACATTACTTTTCCGCTCTATTGTATGGTTAGAATTTGTCATATACCCTGACACATTTTTAATTTCTTCAAGTTTCCCATATCTGATTAGTTGAAATTTCTCCTCATTGAACTTCATATTGTTTTGAGTGGCCCATTTGGTTGATACAGGAAGGCCCCGCTTTACGGCGTTTCACTTTACGGCGTTCCGCTAATACGGACATTTCAAATTATGACCAAAACTCACTATACGGCTCCCCCCACCTGACTTTCTAATACGGTCACCGTGCCCCACCCTGTTTGTTTACATTCTCCATGAGCTCAGTAAGCACTAAGTCTCTCCATTTTGTCTGGAAACTCCAAAATTTCAAATGTTTTTAAAAGTTATTTCATATTTTATATATACTCTGATAATTATACTTATGTATACCTGTACCTAAATAAACTTACATACATCGAGTCATTTAAATGTCGTATATTACGTTAATATACACATTTTCATTAATCCATCCATGATATTTTTTTCAAAATTATATAATAAACACGATGCATAACATATAAATAAGATAAATACACCCCACAGTAGAATAAATAAACAAATGTGAGATGTGAGCAGACGACTTGCACAAGTGGTGATAATAACAATACTGAGTCTCATTAAATGTTGTATATTACGGTAATATACACATTTTCATTAATCCAGCCATGATATTTTTTTCAAAATTATATAATAAACACGATGCATAACATATAAATAAGATAAATACACCCCACAGTAGAATAAATAAACATAAATGTGAGCTGTGGAAGCAGACGACTTCCACAAGTGACGCCATAATAACAATAGTCACGGAGTCTCATTAAATGTCGTATATTACGGTAATATACACATTTTCATTAATCCAGCCATGATATTTTTTTCAAAATTATATAATAAACACGATACATAACATAAAAAGATGATAAATACACCCCACAATAGAATAAATAAACATAAATATAAGATGTGGGAGCCTGGTTTGTTTACATAACTCTGCTTCTGTTACCTCATGTACTCATTCTTTCTCTCTCTCATTTATTCGTTTTATCTCATTTACTTACTCCTGACCCTACATTAAGACTACAAATATTTTAAGGTAAGTAATGAGTGAACTGTATATACATTTTATCGCTCTGGGATGCTTAAATATCATAGAATAGTATGTGTGGGTGGGGTGGCCTGGTGAGGTAGCCTGGCTATTACAATACATACCACACTTGATTTCTTACAATAAATACTACTTGTCTCACCCTAGATTAAGACTATAAATATTTTAAGGTAAGTAATGAGTGCACTATGTGTGTATTGTACCTTTTTATTGTTTTTTGATGCCTGGTTCTATTGCTAACTTAATATATGTTAGTGTAAACTTGTTATCTAGTGTTTGTATGCATTTATAAGTGGAAAAAAAGGGTGTTCCACTTTACGGCGATTTCCGCTTTACGGCGGTAGCCTGGAACCTAACCCGCCGTATAAGTGGGGCCTTCCTGTATCCACTTGGAGTCTCGTGGTGTCTTCGATGAGTCATTCTTATGACTACAGGCATTGACCCTGATGTAAACTTTTTACTAAATGAATTTCACGAATCAAACAGCAACTGTAATTATTATACAGCAGACCAAGCAAAGACATTACTCAGAGCAAACAATAACATAACTATCTTTAATAACAATGTCAGATCCTTGAGCAAACATTATGATGACCTCACAGCATTATTCCATTCTATTCATTCCAGTATGCCAATCATCATATTCACAGAAACCAGGCTAAAGCCTGATATTACAGATGTCTATGCCATTCCTGGTTACACGGCCATACACAACTGTAGGACAGACCAGCAAGGGGGTGGAACAGCTATATACAGTTGACCCTCAACTACCGGCGGCATTAAGTAACGACAATTTTGTCTAACGGTGCTTTTTGCCATAGAAAAATGCCTTAACCAACGGCGAAAAACTTAACCAACGACATCAGTGTGCCATTGTTTATAAGCTGTTGCAATCGGTTTCCATGTGTGCCTCCCATACATTTTGGATTATTCCACCGTTTCTAGTGCTTGTAACCGCTAAATAAGCAACCTGGGCCCCACGAAAGCTTCTAAAGCCAGCCCTTTGGTAAAGGATGTGAGAAACATGATAGAATTCAAGAAAAAGTTTGTAGAAAAATACAAAAGTGGTGGTGGTAGAGGGTAGTAGTGATGGTGGTAGAGGGTGGTAGTGGTTGTGATGGTAGTAGTGATGGTGGTAGAGGGTGGTACTAGTTGTGATGGTGGTAGAGGGTGGTAGTGGTTATGATGGTGGTAGAGGGTGGTACTGGTTGTGATGGTGGTAGAGGGTGGTAATGATGGTGGTAGAGGGTGGTAGTGATGGTGGTAGAGGGTGGTAGTGATGGTGGTAGAGGGTGGTAGTGATGGTGGTAGAGGGTGGTAGTGATGGTGGTAGAGGGTGGTCCAGTGATTCTCAAGCTGGTCCTAGTGGCATTAAAAAACCAAGGAGGTAACCTCACCAAAGGACTTGGTACCTGAAGTCTTTATAGAAGAGGATTCTCCTTCCAAGCAATAGACAATCCTGAATCTCTCCTGCTGCTGGCACATCACTCGTCAACAACTCCACAATAAAGCTAAGTGGCATTTAATTATTGTTTATTTTGCATGTCGCATCCCTTTCCATATAAGGAAATGTATATTTCATGTAAAAATTTTTTTCAGACTTTGGGGTGTCAGGAACGGATTAATTCTATTTCCATTATTTCTTATGGGGAAAATTAACTCGACCAACAGCAAGCCCTCTGGAACGGATTAATGCCGTTGGTTGGTTGAATAAGAACATAAGAAAGGAGGATCATTGCAGCAGGCCTGTTGGCCCATACTAGGCAGGTCCTTTATAATCCATCCCACTAACAAAATATTTGCCAAACCCAATTTTCAATACCACCGAAGAAATAAGTTCTGATAACTCTATCCGCTCATATGCAAATCCCACTCAAATCCAACCCCCTCTCATTCATGTACTTATCCAACCTAAATTTGAAACTACCCAAAGTCCTAGCCTCAATAACCCAACTAGGTAGACTGTTCCACTCATCAACTACCCTATTTTCAAACCAATACTTTCCTATGTCCTTTCTAAATCTAAACTTGTCTAATTTAAATCCATTGCTGCGGGTTCTCTCTT
Source organism: Cherax quadricarinatus (assembly GCF_038502225.1). Lineage (NCBI taxonomy): Eukaryota > Metazoa > Arthropoda > Malacostraca > Decapoda > Parastacidae > Cherax > Cherax quadricarinatus. Next base: position 24,403,865 of record NC_091334.1, on the reverse strand, counting down.
GAAGAGATATCCTCAAGACCTTATTAATATCCCCTTTATTAATACCCATCTTCCACTTATACACTTCGATCATGTCTCCCCTTATTCTTCGTCTAACAGGTGAATGTAATTTAAGAGTCTTCAATCTTTCTTCATAAGGAAGATTTCTAATGCTTGTATTAATTTAGTCATTCTATGCTGAATGTTTTCTAACGAATTTATATCCATTCTGTAATATGGAGACAAGAACTGAGCTGCGTAATCTAGGTGAGGCCTTACTAATGATGTATAAAGCTGCAGTATAACCTCTGGACTTCTGTTGCTTACACTTCTTGATATAAATCCCAATAATCTATTTGCCTTATTACGTACACTTAGGCATTGCTGTCTTGGTTTAAGGTTGCTGCTTACCATAACCCCCAAGTCCTTTTCGCAATCTGTACGGCTAAGTTCTACATTATTTAACTAGGGTTATGCTAGGATTATGGACACTCCCGAGCTTAAGAACCTTGGATTTATCTACATTGAACTGCATTTGCCACTTTTCTGACCAAGAATAGAGTTTGTCTAAATCCTCCTGGAGTTCCCTAACATCTGCGTTTGAATCAATTATCCTACCTATCTTTGTATCATTGGCGAATTTACTCATATCACTAGTAATACCCTCATCAAGGTCATTGATATATATTATAAACAACAACGAGCCTAAAACTGATCCCTGTGGTACGCCACTTGTTACAGATCCCCACTCAGATTTAACCCCACTTAAGCATACTCTCTGCTTCCTATTAGTGAGCCATGACTCGATCCATGACAGCACTTTTCCCCCAATGCCATGAGCTGCCACTTTCTTTAACAGTCTCTGGTGTGGTACTCTATCAAAAGCCTTACTAAAATCTAAATAAACAATATCGAATTCTTTACCATGATCAACGACCTCAAAAGCTTTACTGAAGAAGGTTAATAAATTAGTTAGGCAGGAACGGCCCCTCGTGAATCCATGCTGAGTATCATTAATCAAGCTATGCTTATCCAGATGGCTTCTTATATTATCAGCTATAATTAACTCTAGTAATTTGCCTACAATTCAGGTCAGGCTTATTGGGCAGTAATTTGACGGTAACGACTTGTACCCTGCTTTAAAAATAGGAGTTACATTAGCCATCTTCCACATATCAGACACTACACCTGTTTGAAGAGAAATATTAAAAATATTAGTCAGTGGTTCACAAAGTTCCATTTTACACTCTTAGAATCCTAGAAAAAAGTTCATCAGGGCCCGGGGATTTATTTTGCTTCAGTCAGTCTATCTGTTTGATAACCATTTCGCTAGTGACTATGATATTACATAATTTGTCATCTTCAATCCCACTATAAAAATTTATTACTGGGATATTGTTAGTGTCCTCCTGAGTGAAAACTGAGAGAAAATAATTATTAAGAATAGAGCACATTTCATTCTCCTTGTCAGTAAGATGCCCAGAGTTATTTTTAAGAGGACCTATCTTATCCCTAACTTTTGTTCTATAAACCTGGAAAAAACTTTTCGGGTTAGTTTTCGAATCCATAGCAACTTTAATTTCATAGTCCCGTTTAGCTTTTCTTATCCCCTTTTTAATGTCCCTCTTAATGTCAATATACTGATTCATAAGATGACCTTCACCTCTTTTGATATGACTATAAATTCCTTTTTTCTGTCCTAAAAGATATTTGAGCCTATTATTCATCCATTTTGGGTCATTTCTATTCGATCTAATTTCCTTATATGGGATAAATGTCCTTTGGGCAGTATGTATTGTGTCAAGAAAGCTGTCATACTGATAGCTCTCTTCGTTACTCCAGTCCACAGATGATAAGTGTTCTCTAAGCCCATTGTAATCTGCTAAGCAAAAATCTGGGACCATTACTGAATTATCCCTACTATCATACTTCCATTCAATGCTAAAGGTAATTGATTTGTGATCGCTTGTGCTGAGTCCCTCTGTAATTTCTAAATTATTAACAAGGGTTTCCTTGTTTGCCAAAACCAAGTCAAGCAGGTTATTTCCCCTTGTAGGCTCTGTCACAAACTGCTTCAGAAAACAATCCTGAACTACTTCTAAGAGGTCGTTTGATTCTAAATTCCCAGCCAGGAAATTCCAATCAATATGACTAAAGTTAAAGTCTCCTAGAATTACTACGTTATCGTGCCTTGTGGCCTTAACAATTTCCTCCCATAGTAGTCTCCCTTGGTCTCTATCTAAGTTTGGGGGATGGTATATCACACCTAAAATAAATTTTTCATGTCCCTCTGAAAATTCTATCCAAACAGACTCTGTATGTGTTACTTCAGACTTAATACCCATTTTTATACAACAGTTCAAGCAGTCTTGGACATACAGTGCCACCCCACCCCCTTCCCTATACTTCTGTCTACTTGAAACAATTTAAAACCCTGTATGTGACATTCAGCAGGCATGTCCCGATTTTTCGTATTGAACCACGTCTCAGTTAAGGCAAATACATCAATGTTACCTGCACTAGCAACTAATCTCAACTTGTCCATCTTATTCCTAGCACTACGACTATTTGTGTAATATATATTTAAGGACCCTCCTTTCTCTTTACCCTTCCTGCTCCTTTCTGTTATTCCACTAAACCTATTACTGTTCTTGTCACCTAGTGCCACTGGCTTTCCAATATCCACCTCATTTTGCCTATTAACTCCTTGGGGGTTTTGGACGTACTAGTATGGCTTACGACCCAGGGTTTTTGACGTACTAGTACGCCTAAATTCTAGCGCCCTCAAATCTAGTGAGAGAAAGCTGGTAGGCCTACATATGAAAGAATGGGTCTATGTGGTCAGTGTGCGCAGTATAAAAAAAATCCTGCAGCACACAGTGCGTAATGAGAGAAAAAAACTTTGACCGTGTTTTTGGATTAAAACAGCGACTTTGCACTGCATTTTCATATGGTATTTATTGTTGTATTCTAGTTTTCTTGGTCTCATTTTATAGAATGGAAGACATATTACAGAAATTGAGATGATTTTGACAGGTTTTACAATGAAAAGTGCCTTGAAATTGAGCTCAAAGTAGCAGAAATGTTCGATTATTACCAAAGTTCAAAAGTAAACAACTCATGCCAAGCGCCCAATACACATCAACTGGTGAATCTAATATTCTTTCACAAGTGCGCTGATATTATTTATACCATTTGTACACTAATGCAGTAGTCTGCATAACAGTAAATCTTATTTTTTTTGTAAGAATAAAAATTCAAAGTGGAAAGCCAAAGAAATATAAGAGGGGCCTGGGGATGTGACTAACGAACAGAGAACTTGTTATTTTAGTACCAGGAATGTCTTTCTTGTTTATTCTGGACCCTATTCGGAAATTGGCATCTTTTGAAATTTGTGTGAAATTGGCAAAATTGCTAAATTCTGACCACTTTATTGGATAGTTGAAATCAGTAAATGGGTGGTTTCTTGTACTCATTTGATAGAAAAAATGTAGTTCTAGCAAAATAGTTATGATTTTTGTCAACTAGTACACTGGAATTGGCCGAAAATAGGGCTCAAAGTGGTCAAAATCGCCGATGCATAAACATCGTCGAGACCGCTAACTTCGCGAGAGCGTAATTCCGTAAGTTTTCCATCAAATTTCATACTTTTGGTGTCATTATGATCGGGAAAAGACGCCCTATCTTTTCATAAGAAAAATTAATTTTTTTTTTTTTGAAATTTGGCCGACCCTGAGAACAAGTCTCTGAGAGGATCTGCCGACCCCCAAAGGGTTAATAGTTCTCCTAGTACAGTGGACCCCTGCTTAACGATCACCTCCCAATGCGACCAATTATGTAAGTGTATTTATGTGTGTTTGTACGTGTATGTTTGGGGGTCTGAAATGGACTAATCTACTTCACAATATTCCTAACGGGAACAAATTCGGTCAGTACTGGCACCTGAACATACTTCTGGAATGAAAAAATAACGTTAACCGGGGTTCCACTGTACTCATATTACCACACTGGGACTTCACTGTTTTCCCGCCAAAACCCATACCACTAACTATTCCTAGTTTAAAGACCTAACAGCTCCCTCCACTGCATTGGCCAGTGCTCCCACCCCAAACCTAGATAAGTGAACCCCATCCCTGGCATACATGTCATTTCTGCCATAGAAGAGGTCCCAGTTGTCAATGAATGTTACTGCTTTTTCCTTACAGTATTTGTCCAGCCAGCAATTGACACCAATTGCCCTGGACAACCATTCATTTCCAACTTCTCTCCTTGGCAAAATACCACATATGACAGGGTTCCCACCCTTCCTCCTAATTATCTCTATTGCTGACCTATACCTGCTAATCAGGTCCTCACTCCTACGTCTGCCAACATTGTTGCCTCCAGCACTGAGACAGATAATAGGATTGTTCCCATTACCTCTCATAATGTCATCCAGACAGCTAACAATATCCTTCATCCCAGCCCCAGGAAAACACACTCTCTGCCTCCTACTTCTATCCTTTAAGCAGAATGCCCTATCCATGTACCTAATCTGGCTATCCCCAACAACAACGTTTTTACCTTCCTTGGCATCGTCCGTCATGATGCTCCCAGTAATCGATTCACATTCGTCAGGTAGCACTACACCTTCACTTGTGGAATTCGTCAAGACGTTCTCAATGGTCTTCGTTGGGGTTTCTAGGGATGTCTCACTTACGTCTGCCAATGCTTCCTTGGTGCCCATTGTGACATTCCCAGTAGAACACCCGCATTCGTCAGGTAGCACCGAAAATGGGTTGGAAGTTTCCACAGTAGTTTTTTTGTTCTTTGTTGTTTCTGCCTCTCCAACAGTCTTCTTGATCCTCAGCTTGGTTACATGTTGCCCGGCCACTGACCAAGTTCCCCTCTTAACCTGGGGACTCACAACAGGAGGATTACTACGAATTCTCTTGTTCGCCTCCGTTAATTGCCATGTCTCCAGCTTAGCAACTCTAAGCTCTTCTTTCAGCTGCTGATAAAGTTGCTCAAGAGAGGGCATCCTGGTTCAGATTCACAGAGAGCACACAAACAGGTCTTCATAGAGCTAAGTACATGTCACCACTCAAAAAATAAAAAAAATCTTGCACAAGGGATGAGCACGGTGAATATGTCATAGCCAAATTTTAATCAAAAGACCTGCAAAAACCCCTCACAGTCATAAACATCTACAGAGTACCACAGTCAAACATATACCACTTTAGTGAAAAATTAGGAAACATGATAACTGATGTACACATGAACAAAGACCATCTGCTGCTAACAGGAGATTTCAACATTTATTTCCAATTTGAGCACACATACAGAGGTACAAAAAAATACAGATAAGAGCAGTATGCCAAAGCCACTTATACTATGCATAGCATTACGGGCTGGCTTAAAATTAACTTAAGATTAACTAAGCAATGATGAAATCAGTGATAAAACATTAATGTAAACAGATTACTATAAAGCACAAGTGAGTATTACAAAGACAGGTCATATGGTTGCATTCAGTTAGGTAGTGATTCTGTTAGGTAGTGTATTTAAAAAATAATAAAGTTAGATTCGGTTTTAGGTTTAACATTTATGTGATATAATTGTGAGAAACATTTAAGATATACAATTTATAAGGTTCAGTTATTCAGTATTTATTTGGTTTTGGGTGAGTAAGTGATCTTTGAGAAGAGACTTGAATTTATAAACAGGTAGTGTTTCTTTTATATTTACAGGTAATGAATTCCAGATTTTAGGGCCTTTTATGTGCATTGAGTTTTTGCATAGTGTGAGATGGACACGAGGAACATCAAAGAGTGATCTGTGCCTTGTGTTATGGTCATGTGTTCTGTTGAGGTTGGCAAGGAGATGTTTGAGGGGAGGGTTAATATCAGAGTTAAGTGTTCTATGTATGTAATAGGTGCAGTAATAAGTATGGATGTTTTGTATGGTGAGTAGGTTTAGTGTATTGAATATTGGTGGAGTGTGCTGCCTGTCGTGAGAATTTGTTATCATTCTAACTGCAGCCTTTTGTTGAGTAATTAGTGGTCTGAGATGGTTAATTGTTGTTGAGCCCCATGCACAAATTCCATAGGTGAGATAGGGGTAAATAAGAGAGTGATATAGGGCCAGGAGGGCTGACTGTGGAACATAGTACCGTATCTTCGATAGTATGCCTACAGTCTTGGAAATTTTCTTAGAAATTTGTTGTATATGTGTATGAAATTTGAGTCTATTATCAAGGTGGATTCCTAAGAATTTTCCCTCTGTTAGTTTTGTGATAGGTGATCCGTTTATCATTATGTTAAGAGGGACATCTGTAGCTCTGTTACCAAACTGAATGAAGTAGGTTTTGTCAATGTTTAGTGTAAGTTTGTTAGTCCTCATCCAGGTAGATATTTTCTGTAATTCGGTATTTACAGTATTGGCTAGCGTGACTGGGCTCGGGTGAGAGAAGACGTATGTAGTGTCATCTGCAAATAGTGTGGGTTTGAGTAATTGCGAAGCATTTGGAAGGTCATTTATGTATAGGAGAAAGAGAAGAGGGCCAAGGACACTTCCCTGTGGGACACCAACTGTAATTGGTTGCGCAGAAGAGTTTGCCCCATTTGCGTACACATATTGGCGTCTGTTGCTGAGGTATGACTTGAGGTAGTTGAGGGAGTGCCCTCTTATACCATAGTGTGACAATTTTACGTGGAGCAAGTCATGGTCAACTGTATCAAAAGCTTTACGTAAGTCAATGAAGATCCCCAGTGGGACTTCTTTTTTCTCTATTGCAGTGTATATATGTTCTAGCATGTGTATAATAGCATCATTAGTATTTTTATTAGGCCTGAATCCAAATTGACAGGGGTTGAGTATGTTTTGGGAGATAAGGTAGGAGTAGATTCGTTTATGAATTAATTTTTCAAAGATTTTTGAGAGAGGGTGTAAGTTGGATATTGGCCTATAGTTATTCAACTCTGTTTGGTCTCCTCCTTTGTGGATCGGGGTGACCCTTGCTATTTTGAGTACTGTAGGGAAGGTGGAGGATTCAATGGATTTGTTAAAGAGTGTTGCAATGATTGGTGATAGCACTTGCGACACTTTTTTGTATATAAAGGGTGGTAAGGTATTTAAATCTCCTGCCTTGTTTTTTAGTGCGTTGATAATAAGGGAGACTTCGTATGGGTTAGTCGGAGCTAGGAACAGTGTGTTCGGGTAGTTGCCGGTGAGGTAGTCATTTGGTGGGGTATCTGAGCTTGGGATTTTATTGGCAAGGTTTTGTCCTATAGTGGAGAAGAAATCATTGAGTCTGTTTGCTGTTTCTGTTGGTGGGAGTTGGGGTTCATCTGATTTTGCTAATTTTATTTCGCTATTTCGTGATATCTTTTTTGTTCCCAGAATTTCTGATAGGGTTTTCCAGGTCTTTTTTATATCACCTCGTAAGTTGGATAATCTGTTCTCATAATACAATTTTTTTGCCCTTCTTATCAGGACCCACAAGTAACCGAATTCACAAACACTATGGGCAACTGCTTGTTGCTACCAACAATATCTAAACCTACAAGAATCTCTGAGACTAGTATCTCTTTAATAGACCACATCTGGACTAACACCATATTCCCTTTAAAATCAGGCATAATTACAGACAACACCACAGACCACTACCCATCCTTTCTCATAACCATTCTAGGTAAATTGCCCAAAGACATTACTAAAGTTACCTTCAGACTACATAATGAGACAGTTGTTAACAACTTTATAGCAGCTATGAATAACATTGACTGGCATAATGAGCTCGGAACATATACAGACATGAATGAATGTATAAATATTTTTCTAAAAAAAAAGCCCATTACCAATATAACAAACATTGCCCTAAAAAAACTAAACAGATCACAGCTAAGAGACTGAAGAGTACCTGGCTAACACCAAGCATCCTTAAATCCATTAACACAAAGCACCAATATGAAAAACAGTACAGAATGGGTCAGATAACTAGAGACCAGTCTAAGCATTACTCATCAGCACTTACCAGCCTGATAAGATCTACAAAAATTGTATTATGAAAATAGATTACATAACATCAAAGGTGATATGAAAAAGACCTGGAAAACTCTATCTGAAATTCTTGGAACTAAAAAGTTATCCAAAAACAAAACAATCAAATTAACAAAATCAGATGAACCCGTACTCCCACCAACTGAAATAGCAAACAGACTCAATGTTTTCTCCTCCACCTTGGAAAGAACCTAGCGAGCAAAATCCCAAACTCAAACACCCATCCATCAGATTACCTCACAAGCACCTACCTGAATACACTATTCCTAGCTCCAACCAACCCAACAGAGGTCTCACTCATCATCAGTGCCCTTAAAAACAAGCAGGAGAGATAAACAACTTGCCAACTTTTATGTACAAAATAAGCTTCTCAAATATTGTCACCAATTATTGCAACACTTTAACAAATCCATTGAATCATCTACCTTCCCAACAATCCTCAAAATAGCGAGGGTCACTCCGATCCACAAAGGAGGTGACCAAGCTGACTTGAATAACTATAGACCAATATCTAACTAACCACTGCTCTCTAAAATCTTTGAAAAATTAATTCATAGACGGATCTATTCCTACCTCATGTCACACAACATACTAAACCCCTGTCAGTTTGGATTCAGGAATAATAAAAGCACAAATGATGTTATCATACACATGCTAGAACTAATATATACCGCTCTCGAAAAGAAAGAAGTCCCACTGGGAATTTTCATTGATGTACGTAAAACTTTTGATACAGTCAACCATGAACTGCTGTACCCTAAATTAACACACTATGGTATAAGAGGCCACTTCCTCCCCCAACTACCTAAAGTCATACCTTAGTAACAGATGCCAATATGTGTACACAGGTGATGCAAACACTTCCACTCAACCAATCACAGTAGGAGTCCCATAGGGAAGTGTCCTTGGACCACTCCTCTTTCTCATGTACGTACATCAATGACCTACCGAATGCATCACAGCTACTCAAACCCATATTATTTGCAGATGACACTACATACGTCTTCTCCCACCCAGACCCACTCGTACTCGCCAACACTGTCAGTGCCGAATTGCAGAAAATATTTGCCTGGATGATGACTAATAAACTTACCCAGGATACTGATAAAACCTATTTCACTCAGTTTGGAAATAAAGTTGCACATGTTCCACTTAACATAACGCTAAATGGATCACCCATCACAAGACTCACAGAGGGAAAATTCCTAGGAATCCACCTTGACAGTAGCCTCAAGTTCCAGACACATATGCAACAAATCACCAAGAAAATCTCTAAGACTGTAGGCATACTATCAAAGATACGGTACTATGTTCCACAACCAGTTCTCCTGGCACTGTACCATTCACTCATCTACCCTTATCTCACATATGGAATTTGTGCATGGGGATCAACAACATTAAATCACCTGAGACCATTAATAACCCAGCAAAAGGCAGCAGTCAGAATGATAACAAATTCCCACTCCCGATAGCATACTCCACCAATTTTCAAAAGTCTAAATCTGCTCACCATTAAGAACATCCATACTTATTCATGTGCCTACTACATACATAGAACAATATACACAAACATAAATCCTCCACTCAAACTTCTCCTCACCAACCTTAACAGGACACGACCATAACACAAGACACAGATCTCTTTTTGATGTACCCCATGTCCATATCACAGTGTGTAAAAACTCTGTGCACATAAAGGGCCCCAAAATTTGGAATTCATTACCAGAAAATACTAAAGTAACCCGGTCTGAATATCAATTTAAGACTCTTCCCACCCTTAATCACCCTTGACTAAATGCTCAATACTCAGTATCCCAATAACAAAATTTCAATATTTATTCTTGAAGCTACTGTCCATTGTCGACAGGAATAAATTGAATCATGTTTCACAAAAAGCATTTTTGAATGTATGAATATATCCTTTGGTTAATATAAATTAGATTCATCTATAATTAATAGAACTACTGTACAACTATGATTAATTTCTTTAGTGTTAAGTAGTCAGTAAGCTAATAAATTAAGTCGGCCCATAATGCCTAGGCATAATAGAGGCTCTCTTTTCATTGCAACCAATTATTGTAAATAATCTCAATGTACTACTTGCAAAGAAATAAATAAATTTGAATTTGAATTTGAATTTGAATTTGGAGGTCACTGCCATGGTAATTCGGGTGTCATCTGCAAAGGAAGACATGGAGCTATGGCTTACATCTCTGTCTATGTCAGAAATGAGGATGAGGAATAGAATGGGAGCAAGTACTGTGCCTTGTGGAACAGAGCATTTTACCATGGCTGCCTGGGACTTTACTTTACTCTTTGTGTTCTGTTTGTTAGGAAGTTGTAGATCCATCTACCAACTTTTCCCGTTATTCCTTTATCACGCATTTTGTGTGCTATTACACCATGGTCACACTTGTCGAATGCTTTTGCAAAGTCTGTGTATACTACATCTGTATTTTGTTTATCCTCTACAGCATCCAGGACCTTGTCATAGTGGTCCAGTAGCTGGGACAGGCAGGAGTGACCTGCTCTAAACCCGTGTTGCCCTGGGTTGTGTAACTGATGGTTATCTGGGTGGTTGGCTAACTTGCTTCATAGAACCCTCTCAAAGATTTTTATGATATGGGATGTTAGTACTATTGGTCTGTAGTTCTTTGCAGTTGCTCTACTGCCACCTTTGTGGAGTGGGGCTATGTCTGTTGTTTTTAGTGTGTGCGGGATGACCCCCTGTGTCCATGCTCCCTCTCCATAAAATGCTGAAGGCATGCAATAGGGGCTTCTTGCAATTCTTGATGAACATGGAGTTCCACGAGTCTGGGCCTGGGGCAGAGTGCATGGGCATGTCATTAATTGCCTCTTCAAAGTCTTGTGGAGTTAGAATAATATCTGAGATTTTTGAGGTGACCAATTTTTGGGTTTTGTTCATAAAGAATTCACTTGGATTGTTGACCCTTAGTCTGGGCAGTGGCTCGCTGAACACTGAGTCGTACTGGGACTTTAGTATCTCACTCATTTCTTGGCTATCATCTGTGTATGTCCCATCCTGCCTAAGCAGCAGCCCAATACTGGATGTTGTTTTCCCTTAGATTTGGCATAAGAGAAGAAGTTTTTTTTTTTTTTTCAAATTCCTTTATGGCTTTTGGTTCTTCCTGTGATTATTGTCTCTTGTAAGATTCCTTCAGCTTAAGTTCGATATTTGCCTGGAATCGATGTGTTCAGTCCATCAGTTCCCAATATCTTACTGCCAGTTATGTTAAGGCCGGGAACCAATGCAATTGTAGAACTAGGGGAAGGGAGAACAACTTTGCAGTACCTAGACTCAGTGGTCAGGCTTCAGAGTCATTTTTCTATACAGCAATAAAAGAGTGGAATAGATTGCCTGTACATGTCAAAGCCAGTCATAGCATGAGCCAGTTCAAGAAGACAGCCAGAATGTAAATCATGAATAAGGCTACAGAAAGGGAGGAGAGTGATTTCTGGTATATCTAACATATACAGTGGACCCCCGCATACCGATGGCATCACATAACGATTAATCCTCATACCGCTTGCTTTAATCGCAAAAATTTTGCCTCGCATACCGCTTAAAAACCCGCTCACCGATTTTCGTCCGAGACGCGTCCAGTGTGCGCCCTCAGCCAGCCTCACATGTGCCGCCGGTGGCATTGTTTACCAGCCAGCCTCCGAGGTAACATCCAAGCATACAATCGGAATATTTCGTATTATTACAGTGTTTTCGGTGCTTTTTCTGGAAAATAAGTGACCATGGGCCCCAAGAAAGCTTCTAGTGCCAACCCTACAGCAATAAGGGTGAGAATTCCAATAGAGATGAAGAAAGAGATCATTGATAAGTATGAAAGTGGAGTGCGTATCGCCGACCTGGTCAGGTTGTACAAGAAACCCCAATCAACCATCGCTACTATTGTGGGCACCAGAAAGGCAATCAAGGAAGCTGTTCTTGCCAAAGGTTTAACTGTGTTTTCGAAACAAAGATCGCAAGTGATGGAAGATGTTGAGAGACTCTTATTGGTGTGGATAAATGAAAAACAGCTAGCAGGAGATAGCGTCTCTCAAGCGATCATAAGCGAAAAGGCTAGGAAGTTGCATGAGGATTTAATTAAAAAAATGCCTGCAACTAGTGCTGATGTGAGTGAATTTAAGGCCAGCAAAGGTTGGTTTGAGAGATTTAAGAAACGTAGTGGCATACATAGTGTGATAAGGCATGGTGAGGCTGCCAGTTCGGACCACAAAGCGGCTGAAAAATATGTGCATGAATTCAAGGAGTACATAGAGACTGAAGGACTGAAACCTGAACAAGTGTTTAATTGTGATGAAACAGGCCTGTTTTGGAAGAAAATGCCAAGCAGGACCTACATTACTCAGGAGGAAAAGGCACTCCCAGGACATAAGCCTATGAAAGACAGGCTTACTTTGTTGATGTGTTCCAATGCTACTGGTGATTGCAAAGTTAAGCCTTTATTAGTGTATCACTCTGAAACTCCCAGAGCGTTCAGGCAAAAGAATGTCCTCAAGGAGAATTTGTGTGTGCTGTGGAGGGCAAACAGTAAGGCATGGGTCACTAGGGACTTTTTCTATGACTGGTTACACCATGCATTTGCCCCCAATGTGAAAGATTACCTAACTGAAAAGAAATTAGAATTTAAGTGCCTCCTGGTGTTAGACAATGCCCCTGGTCATCCTACAGACGTGGCAGAGCGACTTTATGGGGACATGAAACTCATTAACATCAAGTTTTTGCCTCCTAATACCACTCCTCTCCTGCAGCCCATGGACCAGCAGGTTATTGCAAACTTCAAAAAACTGTACACAAAAGCTCTGTTTGAAAGGTGCTTTGTAGTGACCTCAGAAACTCAACTGACTCTAAGAGAGTTTTGGAGAGAGCACTTTAATATCCTCAATTGTGTAAACCTTATAGGTAAGGCTTGGGAGGGAGTGACTAAGAAGACCTTGAACTCTGCTTGGAAGAAACTGTGGCCAGAATGTGTAGACAAAAGGGATTTTGAAGGGTTTGAGGCTAACCCTGAGAGGATTATGCCAGTTGAGGAATCCATTGTGGCATTGGGAAAGTCCTTGGGGTTGGAGGTTAGTGGGGAGGATGTGGAAGAGTTGGTGGAGGAGGACAATGAAGAACTAACCACTGATGAGCTGATAGATCAACTTCAACAGCAAGAGGCCAGACCTGAGGAAACTGGTTCAGAGGAGGGGAGAGAGAAATTGAAGAAGTTGCCTACTACAAAGATTAAGGAAATGTGTGCAAAGTGGCTTGAAGTGCAAACCTTTTTTGATGAAAATCACCCTCACACAGCTATTGCAAGCCGTGTTGGCAACCTGTACACTGACAATGTTGTGAAACACTTTAGGGAAGTCATAAAGGAACGAGAGGTACAGGCCACTATGGACAGATATGTTGTGCGACAGAACTCCAGTGACTCTGAAGCTGGTCCTAGTGGCATTAAAAGAAGAAGGGAAGTAACCCCAGAAAAGGACTTGATACCTCAAGTCTTAATGGAAGGGGATTCCCCTTCTAAACACTAACACACACTCCTCCTCCCATCCCATCAATCATCACCAGATCTTCAATAAAAGTAAGTGTCATGTAATTGTGCATGCCTTTTTCAGTTTGTGTGTATTAAAATTAACATTTCATGTGGTAAAATTTTTTTTTTTTCATACTTTTGGGTGTCTTGCACGGATTAATTTGATTTCCATTATTTCTTATGGGGAAAATTCATTCGCATACCGATTATTTCGCATACCAATGACCCCTCTTGCACGGATTAAAATCGGTATGCGGGGGTCCACTGTATATACTATAATCTGATCCTATCTTTAATGTCAGTGAAAATAACTAATTTTACCTTTCCCCTAGTATATTTTCTCTTATTGTAACTGCTTTTACATAGTTAAGATATTTAGGTGTTTTTAACTAGTAAATATAAATAATAGTTATTGCAAGGACCCCCAATGGAAATAAGTCATGAAGCAGTAAACCTACATAGGGCAGGTGGGGGCTAGGTAGGGTATGGTGGCACAGGTCCATTACGTTGGATCAAAGCTATGTCATCTTTGACGAATGAGACACTTGGGAAAGATCTGGCAATGTTTATTGTGGGAAGGTTTGGCCAGCCAGTGGCTTCTTCAGTCTATTACAGAGGGACTTATCATCTCAAACTCCTCCTCATCTCCCACTGTTCTCTACAATGGACTGAAGAAGCTACTGGCTGGCCAGACATTCCCACAGTAAACATTGGAAGATCTTTCCCAAGTGTGTGTAAGCTGACACAGCTAAGGAAGAACACACACACCCATGGGGTTAATATTTTGCCACTTAAAATACAGTGGAACCTCTAGTTACGAGTGTATTCTATTCCATGACTTTGCTTGTATCCCGGTTTGCTTGCATGCTGAGTCAGTTTTCCTCACTTAAATTAATTGAAATGCAATTAATCCATTCCGGCTCTCCGGAGGCATGACAGAATACTAGAGTATTTCGCTAATATCAACTCTATGGCTTGTTTATCTGTCACAATTCATCTAATTATTTATTTATTTATTAATTTGAACATGATACAGAGAAGTACAAAGGAATACAGTTATTAAAGTGTAACATGCCAAAGCCTCTTGTATGCAGAGCATTATGGGCAGGCTTAAAATTAACTTAAGATTAACTAAGCAATGATATATTCAGTGGTAACAACATTATTATAAACAGATAACAAATTAGCACAAATGAGTATTACAAAGGCAGGTCATATGGTCATTTACTAAGTTGCTGAGCATTCAATAGAATGGAGTATTCTGTTAGGTAATGTAATTAAAAAATAACAAAGTTTAATTGGGTCACAGGTTAGACATTTATGAGATACAATAATGAGAAACATTTATGAGATACAATTTATGAGATACAATTATTCAGTATTTATTTAGTTGTGGGTGAGTAAGTGACTTTTGAGAAGAGACTTGAATTTATAAACAGACAGTGTTTCTTTTATATTCACAGGTAATGAATTCCAGATTTTAGGGCCTTTTATGTGCATTGAGTTTTTGCATAGCGTGAGATGGACACGAGGAACATCAAAGATTGATCTGTGCCTTGTGTTATGGTCATGTGTTCTGTTGAGGTTGGTAAGGAGATGTTTGAGGGGAGGGTTAATATCAGAGTTAAGTGTTCTATGTATGTAGTAGGTGCAGTAAAAAGTATGGATGTTTTGTATTGTGAGTAGGTTTAGAGTTTTGAATATTGGTGGAATGTGCTGCCTGTAGTGGGAATTTGTTATCATTCTGACTGCAGCCTTTTGTTGGGTAATTAGTGGTCTGAGATGGTTTATTATTGTTGAGCCCCATGCACAAATTCCATAGGTGAGACAGGGGTAAATAGGTGAGTGATATAGGGCCAGGAGGGCTGACTGTGGAACATAGTACCGTATCTTCGATAGTATGATTACGGTCTTGGAAATTTTTTTGGAACTTTGTTGTATGTGTGCTTGAAATTTGAGTCTATTATCAAGGTGGATTCCTAAGAATTTTCCCTCTGTGAGTTTTGTGATAGGTGATCTGTTTATCATTATGTTAAGAGGGACGTCTGTAGCTCTGTTACCAAACTGAATGAAGTAGGTTTTGTCAATGTTCAGAGTAAGTGTGTTAGTCCTCATCAAGGTAGATATTTTCTATAATTCGGCATTTACAGTATTGGCTAGCGTAACTGGGCTCGGGTGAGAGAAGACGTATGTAGTGTCATCTGCAAATAGTGTGGGTTTGAGTAGTTGTGATGCATTTGGTAGGTCATTTATGTATGTATATGAGAAAGAGAAGAGGGCCTAGGACACTTCCCTGTGGGACTCCAACTGTAATTGGTTGTGCAGAAGAGTTTGCCCCGTTTGTGTACACACATTGGCTTCTGTTGCTGAGGTAAGACTTTAGGTAGTTGAGGGAGTGCCCTCTTATACCATAGTGTGACAATTTTATGTGGAGCAAGTCATGGTCAACTGTATCAAAAGCTTTACGTAAGTCAATGAAGATCCCCAGTGGGACTTCATTTTTCTCTATTGCAGTGTATATGTGTTCTAGCATGTGTATAATAGCATCATTAGTATTTTTATTAGGCCTGAACCCAAATTGACAGGGGATGAGTATGTTGTGGGAGATGAGGTAGGAATAGATTCACTTATGAATTAATTTTTCAAAGATTTTAGAGAGAGGGTGTAAGTTGGATATTGGCCTATAGTTATTCAAGTCTGTTTGGTCTCCTCCTTTATGGATTGGGGTGACCCTTGCTATTTTGAGAACTGTAGGGAAGGTAGAGGATTCTATAGATTTGTTAAAGAGTGTTGCAATGATTGGTGATAGCACTTGTGATGCTTTTTTGTATATAAAGGGTGGTAAGGTATTTAAATCTCCTGTCTTGTTTTTTAGTGTGTTGATAATAAGGGAGACTTCAGTAGGCTTAGTTGGAGCTAGGAACAGTGTGTTCGGGTAGTTGCCAGTGAGGTAGTCATTGGGTGGGGTACCTGAGCTTGGGATTTTATTGGCAAGGTTTTTTCCTATAGTGGAGAAGAAATTATTGAGTCTGTTTGCTGTTTCAGTTGGTGGGAGTTGGGGTTCATCTGGTTTTGTTAATTCAGTTTCGCTATTTTGTGATATAATAAACATAATAAACAATATAAATAACATAGAAACCTGATATATACTCTAGAATGAATAAAATGTCATTATGTGAGAAGTGGAGGCAGCCACAACCGCTCCATCATTGTTGGGGTAATCACTGCCATCTAGTGACGGCCTTTCGAAGCTGTCTATTATAATTATTATTGTATAGTACATTATCATTATACATATATTATTATTATGCAATAAGATCACAGTTCCTTGATAATGTGAGTAGTCACGAAAGTGCTTGGAATTTCTCTATTCTTTCAAAGTGGTTGTTTTGCATGTACACCTACCATCCAACTTACGACCTGCTCGACTTACGACCACTCGACTTACGACTGTGTTTTTTATGCCAAATTTCTGGGAAATAAACTACTATTTGTGTTATACACAGTGTTTATCCTAAACCTTACAGTATAAAATACAGTACTAACAGCATAAAAAGTAATTTATTTATTTAGTAATTTTAGCATACATACAGAGGTACAAAAAAATACAGGTAAGAGCAGCATGCCAAAGCCACTTATATGCATAGCATTATGGGCTGGCTTAAAATTAACTTAAGATTAACTAAGCAATGATGAAATCAGTGATAAGACATTATTGTAAACAGATAACTATAAAGCACAAATGAGTATTACAAAGACAGGTCATATAGTTGCATGCATTGCTGTACATTCAGTAGAATGGAGTATTCTGTTAGGTAGTGTATTTAAAAAATAACAAAGTTAGATTGGGTCCTAGGTTTAACATTTATGTGATATAATTGTGAGAAACATTTAGGATATACAATTTATAAGGTTCAGTTATTCAGTATTTATTTGGTTTTGGGTGAGTAAGTGATCTTTGAGAAGAGACTTGAATTTATAAACAGGTAGTGTTTCTTTTATATTTACAGGTGATGAATTCCAGATTTTAGGGCCTTTTATGTGCATTGAGTTTTTGCATAGCGTGAGATGGACATGAGGAACATCAAAGAGTGATCTGTGCCTTGTGTTATGGTCATGTGTTCTGTTGAGGTTGGCAAGGAGATGTTTGAGGGGAGGGTTAATATCAGAGTTAAGTGTTCTATGTATGTAATAGGTGCAGTAATAAGTATGGATGTTTTGTATGGTGAGTAGGTTGAGTGTTTTGAATATTGGTGGAGTGTGCTGCCTGTAGTGAGAATTTGTTATCATTCTAACTGCAGCCTTTTGTTGGGTAATTAGTGGTCTGAGATGGTTAATTGTTGTTGAGCCCCATGCACAAATTCCATAGGTGAGATAGGGGTAAATAAGAGAGTGATAAAGGGCCAGGAGGGCTGACTGTGGAGTATAGTACCGTATCTTCGATAGTATGCCTACAGTCTTGGAAATTTTCTTAGAAATTTGTTGTATATGTGTATGAAATTTGAGTCTATTATTAAGGTGGATTCCTAAGAATTTTCCCTCTGTTAGCTTTGTGATAGGTGATCCGTTTATTGTTATGTTAAGAGGGACATCTGTAGCTCTGTTACCAAACTGAATGAAGTAGGTTTTGTCAATGTTTAGTGTAAGTTTGTTAGTCCTCATCCAGGTAGATATTTTCTGTAATTCGGTATTTACAGTATTGGCTAGCGTGACTGGGCTCGGGTGAGAGAAGACGTATGTAGTGTCATCTGCAAAAAGTGTGGGTTTGAGTAATTGCGAAGCATTTGGTAGGTCATTTATGTATAGGAGAAAGAGAAGAGGGACAAGGACACTTCCCTGTGGGACACCAACTGTAATTGGTTGTGCGGACGAGCTTGCCCCATTTGCGTACACATATTGGCTTCTGTTGCTGAGGTATGACTTGAGGTAGTTGAGGGAGTGCCCTCTTATACCATAGTGTGACAATTTTACGTGGAGCAAGTCATGGTCAACTGTGTCAAAAGCTTTACGTAAGTCAATGAAGATCCCCAGTGGGACTTCTTTTTTCTCTATTGCAGTGTATATATGTTCTAGCATGTGTATAATAGCATCATTAGTATTTTTATTAGGCCTGAATCCAAATTGGCAGGGGTTGGGTATGTTTTGGGAGATGAGGTAGGAGTAGATTCGTTTATGAATTAATTTTTCGAAGATTTTTGAGAGAGGGTGTAAATTGGATATTGGCCTATAGTTATTCAACTCTGTTTGGTCTCCTCCTTTGTGGATCGGGGTGACCCTTGCTATTTTGAGAACTGTAGGGAAGGTGGAGGATTCAATGGATTTGTTAAAGAGTGTTGCAATGATTGGTGATAGTACTTGTGACATTTTTTTGTATATAAAGGGTGGTAAGGTATTTAAATCTCCTGCCTTGTTTTTTGGTGCGTTGATAATAAGGGAGACTTCGTATGGGTTAGTCGGAGCTAGGAACAGTGTGTTCGGGTAGTTGCCAGTGAGGTAGTCATTTGGTGGGGTATCTGAGCTTGGGATTTTATTGGCAAGGTTTTGTCCTATAGTGGAGAAGAAATCATTGAGTCTGTTTGCTGTTTCTGTTGGTGGGAGTTGGGGTTCATCTGATTTTGCTAATTTTATTTCGCTATTTCGTGATATCTTTTTTGTTCCCAGAATTTCTGATAGGGTCTTTCAGGTCTTTTTTATATCACCTCGTAAGTTGGATAATCTGTTCTCATAATACAATTTTTTTGCCCTTCTTATCAGGCTGGTTAGGATTGATGAGTAACGTTTTGTTTGGTCTCTGGTTATGTGACCCATTCTGTACTGTTTTTCATATCGGTGTTTTGTATTTATGGATTTGAGAATGCTGGGTGTTAGCCAGGGACTGTTCAGTCTCTAAGCTGTCATCTGTTTAGTTTTTTTTAGGGCAGTGCTTGTTATAGAGGTATTGGGTCTTTTTTAGAAAATTATTAAAACATTCGTCAATATCTGTATAGATTTCTAGCTCAGTGTGCCAGTCAATGTTTGTTAGTGCTGTTGTGAAGTTATTAATGGCTGCCTCATTGTTAAGTCTGAAGGTGACTTTAGTAGTGTCTTGGGGTAATTTACCAAGAGTTGTTATGAGGAAAGTAGGGTAGTGGTCTGTGGTATTATCTGTAATTATGCCTGATTTTAAAGGGGATATGGTGTTGGTCCAGATGTGGTCAAGTAGGGAAACACTAGTCTCCGTAACTCTTGTAGGTTTTGTTACTGTTGGTAGCAACATGCAGTTACTCATTGTGTTTGTGAATTCAGTAACGTGTGGGTCCTGGTCTTGCAGGAGATTTATATTGAAGTCACCTGAGAGTAGTAAGTGATCTTTGTTCATGCGTGCATCAGTTATCATACTTCCTAGGTTTTGACTAAATTGGCTAATGTTTGATTGTGGAACTCTGTAGATGTTTATCACTGTGAGAAGTGAAGTAAAACATGAAATGCCTAAATAAAACAATAAAATAAAGTCATTACAAAAATTTTTTTTTTTTATTATCACACTGGCTGATTCCTACCAAGGCAGGGTGGCCCAACATCACGAAAATGTGATGTTGATATTCAGTAGTAAAGTTCGACTTACGTCCATTTCGACTTATGACCGGTTTCTCGGAACCGAACTCGGTCGTAAGTCGCATGGTAGGTGTATTATTATTATACGTATTGTATTATTATTATTATATTATATTATTATACTATTATTATTATATGTACAGTATTATTAGTATTATTATTTATTAGTATGTACATATTCTGATAATAATTTATATTATTATATTACGTATATTATTATATAATTATTATATACATACAGGTACCATCCGACTTACAACCAAGCTTGGTTCCGACCAACCGGTCATAAGTCAGAATGGACGTAAGTCGAACTTTACTACTGAATATCAACATCACTCTTGTTTTAATGATTTTATTTTATTGTTTTATTTTGGTATTTCATTTTTTACTTTACTTTTTATGCTATTAGTACTGTATTTCATACCATAAGGTTTAGGATAAACACTGTGTACAACACAAACACTTGTTTTTTTCCCAGAAATCTGGCATAAAAAACATGGTCGTAAGTCGAGTGGTTGTATGTCGAGCAGGTCATAAGTCGGATGGTAGGTGTATTGTTATTATTATTATTATTTATTAGTACATACGTATTCTTATAATAATACTCTTGCTTACCATTTGTAATTTTTATTCACACAAAAAATAGAAGACTACTGCATTATTGTAATAGTTGTATAAATAACGTCAACCCATTTATGACTGCTTATAGGAATGGCCTGTTGGACAGCTACTGGACAGTGACGTCATTTGTTTACTCTTGAACATCGCCAAAGAATCGAACATTTCTGTTACTTTGAGCTCAGTTTCAAGGTACTTTTCGTTGTGAAACCAATCAAAATCATAATTATTTATGTAAATATTTTTCCATTCTATCAAATGAGACTGAAAAAACAAGAACACAGCCATAAAAACTATACGAAAATATACAGCTAAGGGACGGCTAATGGCTGAGAAGTGAACTCCATTATTTATGGTCCGATTTCTTTCATTTTTGGTGTACATTAAGAAGCATCTTTCCATCATACATTGCCCAAGTTTCAATAAGATAGTCCAACAAACAACTGAGATCCAATTCCCTAAATCAAGATCAAGAGCCCCTCACCAGCATCAAGGAACCTCCCTTGAGGTCTGCTTGCATCTTGAAATTGCGCTCGCATCTGGAAGCAAAAAATCAACTGAGTGACTGCTTGTATCTTGAAAAACTCGCATGTTGGGGCACTCGTAAGCCGAGGTTCCATTGTATTAAAAACAAAAGACAAATGAAGCAGAAGCAATTATTAGTGAATGTTTTTATGTAAATCTAAGATACATATATATATCTGTACACATTGTGTTCTGTTTTGAGTGTATATGTTAGCTGTGTATAACATAATCGATCCTCTGCTAAGAGTACATACATATGTTAGCTGTGTATAACATAATCTGTCCTCTGCTAAGAGTACATACATATGTTAGCTGTGTATAACATAATCTGTCCTCTGCTAAGAGTACATACATATGTTAGCTGTGTATAACATAATCTGTCCTCTGCTAAGAGTACAAATTCAAATTCAAAGTTTATTCTCTATAAGGATTACAATGCTGAGTTTACAGAAATTTGGTTATTGTTTGGTTTACATGTAGTAAAATTGTGATTACAGAGTGTACCACTAGAACGCTTAGCATGGCTAGGCATTTCGGGCATACTTAGTTTTATTCTTAATTGTAAAATATTACAAATTATGAGGTAAGTTGGTATTATGGCTAAGTGACTAAATACTAGTTTGTGAGTTTAGCAATGTGAATGCTTTTGTTTTGGCACAGTACATAGTTTCAGTATTGGAGTATCACAGGATTCATTATTTTAAGACTGAGATTAATATTTCTGTTTATGGTGAAATGAGTGAGTGAGTGTAAGTGTGAACCACCAGGTGGTATTCGTGTAGTTAGTTGACGGGGTGTATCAGGGAGATAAGATGTTTTCTAATGGTAGTTTTGAAGGTGATGAATGTGTCTGCAGTTCTAGAGTTCTCAGGTAGGGTATTCCAGATTTTAGGGCCTTTGACATACATTGAATTTTTGTAAAGGTTTAGTCGGACACGGGGAATGTCGTAGAGATGTTTGTGTCTGGTGTTATGCCTGTGGGTTCTGTCACAACTATCAAGAAAGTGTTTTAGGTCAAGGTTGATATTAGAGTTTAAGGCCCTGTAGATATAGATTGCACAGTAGTAAGTGTGGATGTACTGAACTGGGAGTAAGTTTAGATCTATTGATGTGCTACAAGCACATGTGCATGTTAGCTGTGTTACAAGTACACTTGCATGTTAGCTGTATTACAAGCACACGTGCATGTTAGCTGTGTTACAAGCACACTTGCATGTTAGCTGTGTTACAAGCACACTTTCATGTTAGCTGTATTACAAACACACGTGCATGTTAGCTGTGTTACAAACACACTTGCATGTTAGCTGTGTTACAAGTACATGTACATGTTAGCTGTGTTACAAGCACACATACATGTTAGCTGTGTTACAAGCACACATATATGTTAGCTGTGTTACAAGCACACTTGCATGTTAGCTGTATTACAAGCACACATATATGTTAGCAGTGTATAAAACATAATGTAAACAGAACAGGCAAAAGACACACACATTACCACCAAAACTACACAACAAACACTGGAAGTTGCAGTCGCCAGAGTGC
Source organism: Cherax quadricarinatus (assembly GCF_038502225.1). Taxonomy (NCBI): domain Eukaryota; kingdom Metazoa; phylum Arthropoda; class Malacostraca; order Decapoda; family Parastacidae; genus Cherax; species Cherax quadricarinatus. The sequence continues at coordinate 24,381,009 of NC_091334.1, read as the reverse complement.
AACTTAGAGTTATACCTTGAAGAAGAGGTTGAGCGGTCTGTGGTTGATCTCAGTCAGTACCCAGGGGCAGAGAGAGAGACCATCCATGGTGTGTGCCCGGGCGGGTACCCCGTGTTGTGCTGCCAGGCCACCTGCCACTATCTGTCCCAATAATGTCAACTTTTACTTATTGTACTGGTAGACCAGTCTTGTAATAATAATAATACCACAACTCTTAACTCAGCAGTATTGCTCCTTCTTACACTATTATCTCAGCAGTATTGCTCCCTTTTACACTATTACTTCTCTTATCTCAGCAGTACACTATTAACTCTCTTATCTCAGCAGTATTGCTATCTCAACAATATTACCTCTCTTACCTCACCAGTAATGCTCTCTCTTACACTGTTACCTCTCTTATCTCAGCAGTACACTATTACCTCTCTTATCTCAGCAGTATTACTCTCTCAACAGTATTGCCTCTCTTATCTCAGCAGTATTACTCTCTCAACAATATTGCCTCTCTTATCTCAGCAGTATTACTCTCTCAACAATATTGCCTCTCTTATCTCACCAGTATTGCTCTCTCTTACACTATTACATCTCTTATCTCAGCAGTATTGCTCTCTCACACTATTACCTCTCTTATCTCAGCAGTATTGCTCTCTCTTACACTGTTACCTCTCTTATCTCAGCAGTATTGCTCTCTCTCTTACACTGTTACCTCTCTTATCTCAGCAGTATTGCTCTCTCTTACACTGTTACCTCTCTTATCTCAGCAGTATTGCTGTCTCTTATACTATTATCTCTTATCTCAGCAGTATTGCTCTCTTACACTGTTACCTCTCTTATCTCAGCAGTATTGATCTCTCTTACACTGTTACCTCTCTTATCTCAGCAGTATTGATCTCTCTTACACTATTACCTCTCTTATCTCAGCAGTATTGCTCTCTCTTACACTGTTACCTCTCTTATCTCAGCAGTATTGCTGTCTCTTATACTATTATCTCTTATCTCAGCAGTATTGCTCTCTTACACTGTTACCTCTTATCTCAGCAGTATTGATCTCTCTTACACTATTACCTCTCTTATCTCAGCAGTATTGCTCTCTCTTACACTATTACCTCTCTTATCTCAGCAGTATTGCTCTCTCTTACACTATTACCTCTCTTATCTCAGCAGTATTTCTCTCTCTTATCTCAGCAGTATTGCTCTCTCTTACACTGTTACCTCTCTTATCTCAGCAGTATTTCTCTCTCTTACACTATTACCTCTCTTATCTCAGCAGTATTGCTCTCTCTTACACTGTTACCTCTCTTATCTCAGCAGTATTGCTCTCTCTCTTACACTGTTACCTCTCTTATCTCAGCAGTATTGCTCTCTCTTACACTGTTACCTCTCTTATCTCAGCAGTATTGCTGTCTCTTATACTATTATCTCTTATCTCAGCAGTATTGCTCTCTTACACTGTTACCTCTCTTATCTCAGCAGTATTGATCTCTCTTACACTATTACCTCTCTTATCTCAGCAGTATTGTTCTCTCTTACACTGTTACCTCTCTTATCTCAGCAGTATTGCTCTCTCTTACACTGTTACCTCTCTTATCTCAGCAGTATTGATCTCTCTTACACTATTACCTCTCTTATCTCAGCAGTATTGTTCTCTCTTACACTGTTACCTCTCTTATCTCAGCAGTATTGCTCTCTCTTACACTGTTACCTCTCTTATCTCAGCAGTATTGCTGTCTCTTATACTATTATCTCTTATATCAGCAGTATTGCTCTCTTACACTGTTACCTCTTATCTCAGCAGTATTGATCTCTCTTACACTATTACCTCTCTTATCTCAGCAGTATTGCTCTCTCTTACACTATTACCTCTCTTATCTCAGCAGTATTTCTCTCTCTTATCTCAGCAGTATTGCTCTCTCTTACACTGTTACCTCTCTTATCTCAGCAGTATTTCTCTCTCTTACACTATTACCTCTCTTATCTCAGCAGTATTGCTCTCTCTTACACTATTACCTCTCTTATCTCAGCAGTATTGCTCTCTCTTACACTATTACCTCTCTTATCTCAGCAGTATTGCTCTCTCTCTTACACTATTACCTCTCTTATCTCAGCAGTATTGCTCTCTCTTACACTATTACCTCTCTTATCTCAGCAGTATTGCCCTCTCGTAATAAACCAAGAGTCTGTCCCTCTGTTTGTCTCTTAAGAGCGAACACCTTGCCATAAGGAACTCTTCTTATTATGAACTCAACCTGAGGGGGCAAAACATCACTCATTACTACCTGTGGCAGGTAAATAGGTACAGATATCACCTGTGACAGGGATAAGGTATACTCAGATACTGACTATAACTGTAACTTAATAAGTACACTAACATGGGTTCTAACTTTTATCTATGGCATATTAATAGGTACAGACCTCACCTGTGACAGAAAGTAGGTACTAACCTATATGTTCATTCTTGATAATGTTATTTTAGAAATTATGTTCAAACCTTACTGTTGACAGGTACGTAATAGGTACAGATGTCATCTATTATTGTAGCATCAATGTTAATACAGATGTAATAGAAATAGGTATGAACCCATTACAAGGCCATAGGTGTTACCTATGGCCTGTAAATAGGTACAAATGCCAACTAAGGTAAGAAATAGGTACTAACCATAGGCGTAGACTCGTTTTTGATGATGGTGTGTACGTCAGCAGCTGTGGTGATAGGTACACCAGACACACTGAGCAACCTATCACCTATGTGGAAGGTGTTGTGAAGGTAGGGGTGTTCACGTTGCTTCCAGCCGGCCACATAAACCTGTAATATTGTACACCTTGTTTACTAGTGTATACCTCTTGTTTACTCATGTACATCTCTTGTATATGCATGTACACTTCTTGGTTACTCATGTACATCTCTTATACACCTATGTACACTTCTTGTATACTCCTCAATACCTCTTGTACACCCATGTACACCTCTTGTTCACTCGTCTACATCTCTTGTACACCCGTGTACACCTTTTGTATACTGGACACCTCATATACACCCATGTACACCTCTTGTATACTCATGTATATCTTTGTACACCTGTGTACACCTCTTGTATACTCCTGAACACCTCTCGTACACTCATGTATACCTCTTGTACACTCCTGGACACCTCTTGTACACTCATGTATACCTCTTTTACACTCATGTACACCTCTTGTACAACCATATATGTCTCTTTACTCATGTACACCTGTAATATTGTACACACATGCACATATACACTTGTACACATATACAGTAATAACGAGAGAGAGAGAGAGAGAGATAGAGAGAGAGAGATAGAGAGAGAGGGAGAGAGAGAGAGAGAGAGAGAGAGAGAGAGAGAGAGAGTGAGTGAGTGTTAGAGTGAGAGAGTTAAAGTGAGACTGACCTGGTTACATATATTAACAAAAGCCACAGAATTAGAGCAGTCTTTCTTTCTTAGAGTGAGTCTAACACCAGCCTGGTGAGATATCTCTCTCTGTAGCCTCACCACCTGTTGTTCTCTCAGACTCATTAACCTGCCATCCTGCCCCACCTGGAACTGCTGCTGCTGCTGCTGCTGTTGCTGAAACAAGCAGGTAATATTTTTGACCATTCCATACCTAAACATGAAGCTGCAGAGTAATAATTCTCATATGTCAGAACATGAGCATTTTTTAAGTATAGCTTGGAGAATACGTACCTGTTGTTGTTGTTGTTGCTGTTGTGGTTGTTGTTGTGGTTGTTGTTGTTGTGGTTGTTGTGGCTGTTTGGGAGTGATGGAGGGACCTACAGAAGCTGCGCGACGTCCGTGGTCACGTCGTCCTGAGCGTCGCTGTTCAGAGCGACGCCGGAGTAGTCCAGTCTGTGGTGCCTGTGGCAGTGTGGGCGGTGAGGTGGGTGGCAACATGGGCGGCATACTACTGGCCAGGAAGAGTGCTTCATATGAACCCTCATCCAGGTTCACGTTGCTCCAGCTTCCACCACTGCCGGCAGCGGCAGCACCACTGTAAGCACCGCCAGAGGGAGCCATACTGGATCCACCTGTTGCACCACCATAAGCACTACTAGCGATGCCAGAGGCACTTGCAGCACCACCAGCGATGCCAGAGGGACTTGCAGCACCACCATAAGCACCACTAGCAAGACCAGAGGCACTTGCAGAACTGCCATAAGCACTGATGCCAGGAGTGCCACACAGTCCACCGTACCCACTGGCCCGCTGGCCTGGGGGGAGCGGGGGCCGCCCTGCTGCCCCTAGAGAATTACCCACCCTGAGGTGTACAGCATTAGGGTCAGCAAGGGAGTAAGTCGGGTCCCCAACCATGTCGAGGGCATCGGTGGAGCCAGCAAGGGTTGGGTCGGTGGGGTAGACAGCACCGTAAAGCTCAGAGTTGGCCATGGCACCACTGGACTCTAGTGCCGCACCGACACTGTCGAAGCTGAACACTGAAGTAGTTGATGGTACGTTGATGACAGTGACATGCTCTCTCACTGCTGCTGCTGCTGCGGGTGACACCTGCATAACAATACTGCATCAATCAACCACCACAAAACTAATTTCCAGAATATACAACCCTCTGCTAAACAACAGGAGACTTGGAGAAGAATATGAAGGTTAACACAACACTCCTCTTCAATGGGGGTTCTTGGCATGGTGAAGAGGCTCTTGGTTTGAGGAATTAGACCTTTTGGTCTCTTTCCTCAGACCGAACCTAATTACCCCCCCCCCAATCTCCCCTTCCCTATCCCATCCTCCCCATTCCCCCTTTTCCCTTTCCTCTCCCCTCCCAACCTTCCCTTTTCCTCATCCTGTTTGTAGCCTCTGGGGTGGTCCCCTCTATCATTACAGCTTCTAGATGGGGTGAAGTGTACCAGGGTTCATCCTGCTCTGTGGAGTTTCTTGGGTGTGGTGTAGTTTGCCGTAGAATCTGGATTATCGGAGGTGCCCTGCTCCCTTCCCGGATTTCTGGGGGGTGAGGCAGGGTGTCCTGCAGGTGATGGATGTATCTCCAGAGGCTACCTGTCAGTTCTGGGAGGTGGCAGCCAAAGGAGTTATGCTTTGTGGTGGGTTTCCAACCACCCTTCCTTTTGTCTGCTGAGGTGGCTCGGTAGATGCGAGGTTGCTATCCCAGAGCGCTGGTTTACCGGGATGAAGGGTAGGGTATGACACGGGTTCCACGCTGCATCTGCACTGCTGGTGGTCTCAAGGTCCTCTCAGATAAGTGGAGGAACTTACGACCCTTTCATACCTTCTAGTGATTGTCCCTCCACTGTCCCTTTCTTTTCTTTTTTTTTTCTTTCATGGAGTCTTCGTTCCGTGATAACCCTCCTCCTCCCAGGCCCCTTTTTGTTACTGCATCCTATTGGCAACCTAACAAAACTGTTGCAAGCCGTATTTGCAACATGTTCATTGACAATGCCTTGTTCCATTTTAGGCAAATCTTAAAGAGATGCCAGAAACAAACCTCTCTGGACAGATTTTTTGTGCCACAGGGGTACAGTGACTCTCAAGCTGGTCCTAGTGCCAGTAAAAGACAAAGGGAAGTACCCCTGGATAGGGCCCTGATACCTGAAGTCCTAATGGAAGGGGATTTCCCTTCCAAGCAATAACCTCTCCTCCTCCCTCTCCCCTCCTCGCCGTCTTCCATATGCAAACAAAAGTCTTCAATAAAGGGTAAAAGTGATGTTGTGCCACAGGGGTACAGTGACTCTCAAGCTGGTCCTAGTGCCAGTAAAAGACAAAGAAGGGAAGTACCCCTGGATAGGGCCCTGATACCTGAAGTCCTAATGGAAGGGGATTTCCCTTCCAAACAATAACCTCTCCTCCTCCCTCTCCCCTCCTCGCCGTCTTCCATATGCAAACAAAAGTCTTCAATAAAGGGTAAAAGTGATGTTAAATGTTCATTTATCCATTTCATTAGTCATTTATATTTATTTCTCATTGTTTTCTGTATGTAAAACTATAGTTATTCTCTATAAAATGTATTTTTTGTTAATATTTTTGGGTGTGTGGAACGGATTAACTGAATTTACATTATTTCTTATGGGAAATATTGCTTCAGTTTTCTTACAATTCGGTTTTCATCAGACTTTCTGGAACGAATTAATCACGAAAACCGAGGTTCCACTGTACATCATATTGTAAATTATTTTAAATTGTTCTATTGTAATTTTTATTAAAGTAATTGAATATTGTAATTATTCTGTACTGAATTTCTGTACTAGATAATACCTGATAATACTCATTTGTCTTGTACTCGTAACTCATCTAATGACCATATGAACTGTTATTATCTTATTAATCTTAAGTTAATTTTAAGTTTGCCCAAAATGTTCTGCATACAAAGGGGCTTTTGGCATGTACACCCAGTTATGTATTACATTCCTTTGTACAACTATGTATCATGTCAAAATAAATTATTATTATAATTATTATTATAATTAATTTCGACGAGGAAATTGGGACTTATAATCTCATCTTACTGCTTTATCTGAGGACCCTTCTTCATCCTCTATTGATGAGCTGGTGCACCAGTTTTCGACCTTACTTTTGACTGTAGCATCACATTCTATTCCTCAAACCTCAGGCAGGCATTCTCAGACGTGTGCCTTAGTGGTCTCCTGCGTGTGCCTGTGCAGTGCTGTTGAAACGTGCTGCGTGGGGCTGTTATTGATGCGCACACACACACACACACACACACACACACACACACACACACACACACACACACACACACACACACACACACACACACACACACACACACACACAGACACACACACACAGACACAGACACACACACACACACACACACACACACACACACACACACACACACACACACACACACACACACACACACACATATATATGTGTGTGTGTGTAATTGGACCACAGATAAACAACAGTCTTGTGAAAGCAAACAGTCCCTGCTTTGCAAGCAGTAGATTCTTTGCAAGCAGTAGGTTCTTTGGAAGCAGGAAGTTCTTTCAAGCAGTAATCTCTGCTCTGAAAGCAGTTTACCTGGAGTTTACCTGGAGAGAGTTCCAGGGGTCAACGCCCCCGCGGCCCGGTCTATGACCAGGCCTCCTGGTGGATCAGAGCCTGATCAACCAGGCTGTTGCTGCTGGCTGCACGCAAACCAACGTACGAGCCACAGCCCGGCTGATCAGGAACTGACTTTAGGTGCTTGTCCAGTGCCAGCTTGAAGACTGCCAGGGGTCTGTTGGTAATCCCCCTTATGTGTGCTGGGAGGCAGTTGAACAGTCTCGGGCCCCTGACACTTATTGTATGGTCTCTTAACGTGCTAGTGACACCCCTGCTTTTCATTGGGGGGATGTTGCATCGTCTGCCAAGTCTTTTGCTTTCGTAGTGAGTGATTTTCGTGTGCAAGTTCGGTACTAGTCCCTCTAGGATTTTCCAGGTGTATATAATCATGTATCTCTCCCTCCTGCGTTCCAGGGAATACAGGTTTAGGAACCTCAAGCGCTCCCAGTAATTGAGGTGTTTTATCTCCGTTATGTGCGCCGTGAAAGTTCTCTGTACATTTTCTAGGTCGGCAATTTCACCTGCCTTGAAAGGTGCTGTTAGTGTGCAGCAATATTCCAGCCTAGATAGAACAAGTGACCTGAAGAGTGTCATCATGGGCTTGGCCTCCCTAGTTTTGAAGGTTCTCATTATCCATCCTGTCATTTTTCTAGCAGATGCGATTGATGTAATGTTATGGTCCTTGAAGGTGAGATCCTCTGACATGATCACTCCCAGGTCTTTGACGTTGGTGTTTCGCTCTATTTTGTGGCCAGAATTTGTTTTGTACTCTGATGAAGATTTAATTTCCTCATGTTTACCATATCTGAGTAATTGAAATTTCTCATCATTGAACTTCATATTGTTTTCTGCAGCCCACTGAAAGATTTGGTTGATGTCCGTCTGGAGCCTTGCAGTGTCTGCAATGGAAGACACTGTCAAGCAGATTTGGGTGTCATCTGCAAAGGAAGACACGGTGCTGTGGCTGACATCCTTGTCTATGTCGGATATGAGGATGAGGAACAAGATGGGAGCGAGTACTGTGCCTTGTGGAACAGAGCTTTTCACCGTAGCTGCCTCGGACTTTACTCTTTTGACGACTACTCTCTGTGTTCTGTTAATGAGGAAATTATAGATCCATCAACCGACTTTTCCTGTTATTCCTTTAGCACGCATTTTGTGCGCTATTACGCCATGGTCACACTTGTCGAAGGCTTTTGCAAAGTCTGTATATATTACATCTGCATTCTTTTTGTCTTCTAGTGCATTTAGGACCTTGTTGTAGTGATCCAATAGTTGAGACAGACAGGAGCGACCTGTTCTAAACCCATGTTGCCCTGGGTTGTGTAATTGATGGGTTTCTAGATGGGTGGTGATCTTGCTTCTTAGGACCCTTTCAAAGATTTTTATGATATGGGATGTTAGTGCTATTGGTCTGTAGTTCTTTGCTGTTGCTTTACTGCCCCCTTTGTGGAGTGGGGCTATGTCTGTTGTTTTTAGTAACTGTGGGACGACCCCCGTGTCCATGCTCCCTCCCCATAGGATGGAAAAGGCTCGTGATAGGGGCTTCTTGCAGTTCTTGATGAACACAGAGTTCCATGAGTCTGGCCCTGGGGCAGAGTGCATGGGCATGTCATTTATCGCCTGTTTGAAGTCATTTGGCGTCAGGATAACATCGGATAGGCTTGTGTTAATCAAATTTTGTGGCTCTCTCATAAAAAATTAATTTTCATCTTCAACTCTCAGTCTGGTTAGCGGCTTGCTAAAAACTGAGTCATATTGGGACTTGAGTAGCTCACTCATTTCCTTGCTGTCATCTGTGTAGGACCCATCTTGTTTAAGTAGGGGCCCAATACTGGACGTTGTTCTCGATTTTGATTTGGCATAGGAGAAGAAATACTTTGGGTTTCTTTCGATTTCATTTATGGCTTTTAGTTCTTCCCGCGATTCCTGACTCCTAAAGGATTCTTTTAGCTTAAGTTCGATGCTTGCTATTTCTCTGACCAGTGTCTCCCTACGCATTTCAGATATATTGACCTCTTTTAGCCGCTCTGTTATTCTTTTCCATCGCCTGTAAAGGGAGCGCCTGTCTCTTTCTATTTTACATCTACTCCTCCTTTTTCTTAGAGGAATAAGCCTTGTGCATACATCGAGTGCCACCGAGTTAATCTGTTCTAGGCATAAGTTGGGGTCTGTGTTGCTTAGTATATCTTCCCAGCTTATATCGGTTAGGACTTGGTTTACTTGGTCCCACTTTATGTTTTTGTTATTGAAGTAGAATTTGGTGAATGCTCCCTCGTGACTAGTCTCATTATGTCGGTCTGGGGCTCCACGCATACATGTCTGAACCTCAATTATGTTGTGATCTGAGTATATTGTTTTTGATATGGTGACATTTATCAGATCATCATTGTTAGTGAAGATGAGGTCTAGTGTATTCTCCAGTCTAGTAGGCTCTATTATTTGCTGGTTTAAATTGAATTTTGTGCAGAGATTTAAAAGCTCGTGTGAGTGTGAGTTTTCATCAGAGCTGCCTCCTGGTGTTATTACTGCAACAATATTATTTGCTATATTCCTCCATTTTAGGTGCCTTAAGTTGAAATCCCCCAGGAGCAAGATGTTGGGTGCAGGTGCTGGAAGATTTTCCAGACAGTGGTCAATTTTTAACAACTGTTCCTGGAATTGCTGGGATGTTGCATCCGGAGGCTTGTAGACTACCACAATGACTAGGTTTTGGTTCTTGACCTTTACTGCTAAAACTTCCACTACATCATTTGAGGCATTAAGCAGTTCTGTGCAAACAAGTGACTCTGCAATGTACAGGCCAACCCCCCCCTTTTGCCTGTTCACTCTGTCACATCTGTATAGGTTGTAACCTGGGATCCATATTTCGTTGTCCAAGTGATCCTTTATGTGGGTCTCAGTGAAAACCGCGAACATTGCCTTTGCCTCTGCAAGCAGTCCACGGATGAAAGGTATTTTGTTGTTTGTTGCTGGCTTTAGACCCTGTATATTTGCAAAGAAGAATGTTATCGGACTGGTGGTATTGTTGGTACTGGGGGGGATTTTTTTTCCGGCATTAGTATCTGTATCTGTTGGCTTGGAGTGGAGGCCATCGACTGTGGTTCCACTCCAGGAATGACTGGATTTGGTGTACGATTTCTGCCATTTCCTGCCAGTTTTTTTTCCTTCCTGGCACTAAAAAACCTCTCCCTCTTGAGTGGCTGTGGCTACCCAGGTTTTCCCATGGCCTGGATGTTTTGTATCTTTTTGTCCCCTTTAGATGGTATGCCTGGCAATTTAAGTTATAGCACAGTCTTTCCTGTACTGAAGAGGTACACAGTTCAGGGTGAAAAAGCTTACAGGAAGGGAGTTTGCATTTTCCTGTTGTCATATGGGCATGGCATTTTCTAGGGTGGTCATAGTTGCACGTCCCATCTGTTTTTCCAGATTTCCCATGCCAGCAGATACCAAGTGCATAGTATGTGCAGAGGCTTGGTTTCCATTTGCCTTGGGTTTCTGTGACTGTATTTCCTGTTGGTGCATGTTTCCCTGTCTTACTTCTATCCTCCCTAGCACCAACAATGGAGCTCCCACCAGTTGTTTTTGGTAATATATCCTCACTATTGCTAGTGGAGTCCTCTTGTTTGCTATTTCCTGCGGTATTTCTAGTTTGCAATATTGGTTTTATCTTATCTTTGACTACACTTGTTTCCCTACTATGGCTCCTGTCCCCTATGAGGTCATTTATATGTATTCCTTCCTGCGTATAATTCCCGACTACCTGGACAAAATCTCCAGCTTCACCATTACTGTCTCCCAGGACAGCATCTCCAGCTTCACCATTACTGTCTCCCAGGACAGCACCTCCAGCTTCACCATTACTGTCTCCCAGGACAGCACTATCAGCCCCACATTTACTGACTACCAGGACTTCATCTCCAGCCTTACAGTTTCTGACTACATGGCCAGTATCAAGGGCAGTACCATTCAGCCCAGACTTTTTATGTTCCCATCTGTTGTAGAAAGCTTCAAGGTTTTCTATGAAAGCAGCTTTGATGTTGTCCTCTTTTAATACCCTTGTGATTTTAGTCCACAGATTTATCTCATTCGGGCATACCCAAAAGCATTTCCCTGTTTTAATACTGCTTGTAGCTAGTTCTTGGATATCTGCACAAGGGGCGTGACACCAATTTCCACAAAAATGACAATTTATCAATGTGGAAGCCCGTTTGTTTGACTGACCACAGACTACACACAGCTTCATAATGATTTGAATGGTTGATTTACTGCAATTCTACTAGCAACCTCTTGAATATTCTATTAATAACCTCCTTAAATGAAGCTCTAGTTATTTGTATTTCTGTTTCTAACTGTTTTTGTATATTGGACAGCTTACTGTGCACGTTCCTGATATATATTTAATGTTTGTGTTTATAAGGGCGCCTACAACCCCATCCGTTTACAGTCTGCTTTATTGTCCAACGAAACCGTTTGAGACCAGTCAAGGGTTCGGACCAGTCAAGGGTTCGGACCAGTCGATCTGATCTGATCAGTGATCGCTTATTTAAAACATACTGGTCGGTGATTTGAGCTAACACATGAAGGATCTACTGGAAATTATCTACCCGAGTAATATGTGATTTGATTGATACAAAAGTATAACTTGCGTGTTGAAGAGCCGGTGACTGCTGGCAGCTCCTACAGTGACGAACGGTCGACCTCAACCCTTGTTTATCAATCGCTGTATCTAGCTTTTCTATTGTTTTTTTTCCGTCTCCACCACAATAAATGCTATATTATCACTATAGTTGACTGGTGGAAATTTTGGAGGAAGGACGCTTTTTCTGTAGTAATATTTGCTTCTCGTTGTGTATATTGCGACCGCTGGTAACTACAGGTTATATGAAATTCACAGTATACGTCTGGTATTTCAAGAAAAAAGAAACTAATGAAAGTCACTCCACTGCACTAAGTACCATTATAATACTGGTTAGTTGCTACTACAACACTGTATTCTGCTATTCACTGGTATCACTAGATTATATGCGAGTACACTAGCAAGCCAGGAAGATTATTAAAACAGCTGACCTGTGGTAAGTTTCTGGCGACTTCTGGCACCTGCCTCTATAGGCTTATCACTTCATTTACAAATTCACCTGTTTTCAAATGACTAGGGAGCCACTGTAGTATACGCTATACACTATGTATACTCAATGTTATCAGGGAGACTTTCTTTCCTCTGACACGAAAAGTTCAATTATTATTATATTTTCCACACGGGACACAGGCCTATGATTCCCCTCTGGCAGTAAACTCTTCTAGGTAGTGCACACTAATTCTCCCTTTTTGACTCAGTATATAATGTTTTCCGCCCAAGATTGGTTTCAGGCGCTAGAGGGATGTATCGTATAGGATTGATGACACAAATTAAAGTTCTAGCACGTAAGAGCGACCGTAAAAACACGAGAAAACCCGGAGCACAACGAAGCACGGCTAGGTGAGAGCAGTAAGGAGGAATAACCAGTAAGTCCAACTTAGGAACTATTCTTATCTACCAACTTGTGGAGCTTAGAATAGTTCCCCATGTTGGGGAGCTAAAAAATATGCGAGCTGGGTTACCTACAAACCTGGCTTACCTGTGGACCTGGTGTAATTTTAGAGGTAGGTGGCTTACCTGTGGGCCTGGAGGAGACCTGAGGAAGGTGAGGGAGGCAGCAGTAGTGGAGGGTGTAGTGGGTGAACTAGGAAGCGACGCTCTGAACGATGACCTCCTAAAAGAGATGAGCAATTATGTCACATTAACTGAGTGCTTGCAGAGCCTCTGAGGGTTTAGCACCTGTGGGTAAGGATATATTAGATGCTTACCTGTTTAGAGAAGGGTCGTGGTGGTGCCTGACGTAGGTGACGACAGAGGAAGGTGAGGTGTTAGGGTCGGAACCTGATGACACTGAGTTGAGGCTTTGCATGGAAGACAAGGCCGACATGGCTGAGAGACCAGAGGCTGTAGAGAGGGTCATAGACCCAGCCGGACTCAGACCAACACGCATCGAGTGTAGACTGCTGGCATCCTCTGTGGTGATAGAATAATAGGTACCATAGTATCTCTAGAAATCTAGAGTTCCTAGCTGCTTTCCTAGCAGAGATAATAGGAGACACTAAATATTACTAATACAAGTAAAGAATGGCCTGTGAGACCTGGTCGTAATATGGGAGCTCTGTCCAGGAACTGGAGCTGGAACTGGAGCTAGAGCTGGTCTTGGTATTTTTCAGATTGCCTTGCTATTGCTTTTTTGTATTGTCTGTCAGTCCTGCTACTGTGTGTGTATCCTGCAAGTCATACTGTGCTATTGCTGCTTGTTGAATGCATTGCAAATAACGCTTTATAGTGGGTTATGCCACCAAAATGGGTGAGGCAGTTGGTGTCTGAGTATACTCTACTTAATCTACCCAAGCTATCTCTACAGCTTTGCTGGTGAATTGCTTGTTCCATTGGCATAGAATACCAATGAAATCTTACTGCTGTGTAGCCTCGTGATGCTATTCGTACTAAATTAAAGGTTGAAGCAACTATGGTGCACCAAACTGAGGTATCTCCTGCTACAGGAGCTATTAATTGCTGATCTCCACTTAGGTTCCTTTGTAATGTTGGAGGGCCAACACCAGAGCAATCAGACCAGCAGTCTTGTGAAGCAGGTGGTGCACCGGGTTTTTCTCAGGGTGAGTCAGCTTCAGTGATGCTTGAGTTAGCTAAACTCAGTCTTGAAACAACCAGAGAGCAACGTGCATTTGCAAAAAAGGAGTCTGATAGAGAGAAGGAGAGGAGGCAATTTAAGCAGGCTTGATTACAACTTTTGTGCAGGAGGCAGTAGTACCTCGCTTTGTTGAGTCCAGGCCTGAACAGTTTTTCGAGGCATTTGAAAACCAGGCTCTTGCACTGAGGTGGCCTGGGGAGCATTGGGCAGAACTTGTGCATACAGCATTGTATGGCAAAGCATAGGAGTTCACAGCTGTTTTGGATGATGAAGATTTTGCTGATTATCAAGTTGTTAAAACAACGGTTCTTGGGGCATATCAGTGTATTCCCGCCAAGTACAGAGGAGAATTCAGATTGTGCAAGTGTCAGCTGGGTCAGTCTCGTGTAGACTTTGTAAGGCAGCAGTTCAAAAATTTCACAAATTGACTAAGTCGTCAATTACTCCGACTTGGTGCAGTTACTTTTAGTGGATAATCTGCTGGAATCTGTTGGACCAGAGGTTAAAGCCGTGAAGATCATTTGTTGACTGCTCCATTAGAAGCAGCCAGGTTGGCTCCTGCATTTGACGCCAATCGCTCCTTGTCCGAGCTGTCTAATTCTTTTTCCCAACAGCCTGGCATGAATATAGATCGTCATGAATGATTCCCTGACTAGAGGACGAAGTGGCAGGCTGAAAGTGAACAACGATGCCAACCAACTAAGTCGTCTGGTGAGCAACGACATCAAACTCACAGTCAACCTGGTGAACAACAATGTCAGTACCCCAAGTGGCGCCAGCCACAAAATCAAGAGAGACGCCTAGCTGCTGGTTGAGCACAGTGCACACTCTCTGGCTTCTGCTTTGCCATCTGTCACTGTGGTGTACACTTATTATTCTATCTATACATATTGTACATAGTGTACATACTTGTATATACCATCTGGTGAAGGCATATATAAATTATAGTCTACTGTTGAGTTTTGTTTGCTTTATTTCCCATAATGACCAGGTCTCACAGGCCATTATTTACCTGTGTTCGTAATTCTAAAGAAAAAATGAGTCATGTTAGTTCAGCTGTAAAGGTGTGCTGATGTTATGTTTACTAGAGCCAGTCTAGGTGTTCTACAACCTAGAGCCTGTGCACCTAGTTGTTCTAGCAGGGAGAGTAGCAGTAGATGTAGATTTTCCTGCCGTTATTGATCTGGGAGGGTTAACCCAGGTTAATCCAAGAAAACCAAGGATTGTGGCTTATTGCTAGTGTGGACAAAAGTCCTCCCCCCAGGATGCTACCCCATAACAGTCCACTAATATTCAGGTACCTACTTCTATTTAAATCTCAACATATTCGTTCCCAGTAAAGTTACGAGGCCATGAAACATTCCATATAGGCATACCTCTGAATTCCAGCGCATGTGGAGGGAAGTGGAAGGCAGTAGGTGTCGGTGGGAGAGGGGAATTAGGATTCCTCAGTAGGGGCGACCTCAGAGACTCAGGTTCCCTGCTGTATAGATTGTCCTTAGGTGTCAGAACACCTAATTCTCTCAGGCGGGTCCTGAGGGCATCTATCCACTCCAGCATCTGTTCTCTGAAGCATGGGAAATGTTTTAGTGCCAGGCTTCTGTTTACCAACCTATTGTCAGAGTGTAAAACATTTACCAGAGTGTACTAACTTAGTGCCAGAGTTGAAAACATTTACCCGAGAGTGTACTAACTTAGTGTCAGAGTGTAAAACATTTACCAGAGAGTGTACTAACTTAGTGTCAGAGTGTAAAACATTTACCAGAGAGTGTACTAACTTAGTGTCAGAGTGTAAAACATTTACCAGAGAGTGTACTAACTTAGTGTCAGAGTGTAAAACATTTACCAGAGAGTGTACTAACTTAGTGTCAAAGTGTAAAACATTTACCAGAGAGTGTACTAACTTAGTGTCAGAGTGTAAAACATTTACCAGAGAGTGTACTAACTTAGTGTCAGAGTGTAAAACATTTACCAGAGAGTGTACTAACTTAGTGTCAAAGTGTAAAACATTTACCAGAGAGTGTACTAACTTAGTGCCAGAGTTCAAAACATTTACCAGAGAGTGTACTAACGTAGTGCCAGAGTTCGAAACATTTACCAGAGAGTGTACTTAGTGCCAGAGTTCAAAACATTTACCAGAGAGTGTACTAACTTAGTGCCAGAGTTCAAAACATTTACCAGAGAGTGTACTTAGTGCCAGAGTTCAAAACATTTACCAGGGAGTGTACTAACTTAGTGCCAGAGTTCAAAACATTTACCAGAGAGTGTACTTAGTGCCAGAGTGCCTAACATATCATAGAGTTGACTAATCTAATGCCAGAGTGCACCAGTGCATGGTGTACCAACTAACCTGTTCTGTGCACCAAGTTTGATAACCTCTGTCTCCATGGTTATAGCGAACACGTGTTCATTGTCCTGGTGAACACGTATGGCTGGTGAGACGTGCAAGCATCTGTTCAGTGATGTTCTGTACATGGGGTTATGACTGAAAGCTGAACGTCTGTTCTCATAGAACTCCAGCCATCCTTCACTCTCATGGTGAACACAGAAGGATACCCACACTTTCTCTGCTCTGGACGCCTGAAGAACAAACAAATATGTTCTTTCTACAAACATTTACATACTTACAAACAGTTATATTCTTTCAAACAATTATATTCTTACAATTATGTTCTTACAAGCAATTATGTTCATACAAACAATTATGTTCTTTGGAAATATAAACACAAATGCAGTATAATGTGATCCTTTATTGACAATGTTTCACCCACACAGTGGGCTTTTTCAAGTCACACACGGATCTACCTGGGGTTGGAAGGTACGGGAGTATTTATAGTCATGTTCAGAATGTTGAGGTCAGGTGGAGAATGCTGCATCTGATGATCTACCGGGTGGGGTTATAGAGTCTTGGGTAGCTAGGCAGGGGTATTGGACAAGTTGTGAGTAGACCTTCTGCAGTGTTCTATGTTCTTATGTGGGATAGCGATGAAGAAGTTTCTTGGCGAGTGGTTCAGCTATGTTATAGAAGCCATTGTTCTGGTTGAAATTGTTGGTTATAGAGATAAGCGATGATTCCAGGATTCTTCTGTATTGAGTGTTGTCTTCTGTGGCTATAAGTCTTGAGTTTCTGTAGTTAATTAAATGGTTGTGTGAATTGAGATGTTGTACACAGGCATTCCTTGTATCGTCAGTCCTGCTTGCATATTGGTGTTCTGAAATACGTGTTTGCAGGTCTCTTGATGTTTCGCCCACATATAATTTGTTGCAGTCATTACAAGGGATTATGTATACCCCTGCAGAGGATGGAGGCTTGTCCTGTCTACTACTGGTGATGTCCTTGATGGTCGTGGTTGTGGAGGTAGATACTTGGAATGATGTTTTGGCAAAGATGTTGGAAACATGTTTGGCAATGGAGTTGGTGGGAAGGACTATGTATCTCTTCTCGGCAGTGTCTTCTCTGGGTGTGTTGAAGATGTTTAATGCCTGCCGTCTGCAGTCTCTGATGAAGTGACGAGGATAGTGGAGTTTAGAAAATACTTGTTCAATTATAGTGCATTCTTCCTCAAGGAACTCGTTGCTGCAGATTCTGAGTGCATGCAGGAAGAAGCCTATAATTACACCATGTTTGGTTT
This sequence comes from Cherax quadricarinatus, assembly GCF_038502225.1. Classification (NCBI taxonomy): domain Eukaryota; kingdom Metazoa; phylum Arthropoda; class Malacostraca; order Decapoda; family Parastacidae; genus Cherax; species Cherax quadricarinatus. The sequence continues at coordinate 24,363,594 of NC_091334.1, read as the reverse complement.
TGGTGTCGTGGTGAGAGTAGAAGTGGAGAAGATCGTTTTGGTTGGTGGGTTTTCGATAGACTTTAAAACGAAGTTCGTGGTCAGCTTTGCAGAGCAGAACATCAAGGAAAGGAAGAGTGTTGTCGACTTCTTCTTCAAGTGTGAACTGGATTGAAGGCTCGACCTGGTTGAGCTTGTCTTGGAGAGCTTGAATGTTGAAGAGTTTAGGAGTTATGAGGAGAATGTCGTCAACATAACGGAGCCAGGTGACAGATGAAGGAATAATGGTGGAGAAACGTTCGGCTTCTAGATGTTCCATGTATAGGTTCGCCAGGACTGCACTGAGTGGCGAACCCATGGGTAGTCCAAAAGTCTGCTGAAATAGGTGATTTTCAAAAGAGAAACACGTAAAGCCAACACATAGTTCAACAAGGTCGATGAAATCACTGGCTGGAATGGGAAGATCAAGTGAATCGTCAATTTTCCTGCGCAAGAGATCGATGGCTTGTGTAGTAGGTACTTTGGTGAATAGGGAAGTCACGTCAAAGCTGGAAAGTTTCTTGTTCCTGATGTTGATGTTGCGAATGCGATTGAGAAGATCACCTGAGTGTTTGAGATGTGCTGGACTGATAGTGCCCAAGAGTTTAGAGAGGTGTTTGGCGAGAATTCCTGAGAGCTGGTGGGGAGCACTGCCTATTCCCGAGGATATGGGCCTCAGTGGGATACCAGGCTTGTGAGTCTTTGGCAGGCCGTACATTCTGGCAGGTCTGGGGTCTGCTCTGCAAAGCTGACCACGAACTTCGTTTTAAAGTCTATCGAAAACCCACCAACCAAAACGATCTTCTCCACTTCTACTCTCACCACGACACCAAAACCAAACGTGGTGTAATTATAGGCTTCTTCCTGCGTGCACTCAGAATCTGCAGCAACGAGTTCCTTGAGGAAGAATGCACTATAATTGAACAAGTATTTTCTAAACTCCACTATCCTCGTCACTTCATCAGAGACTGCAGACGGCAGGCATTAAACATCTTCAACACACCCAGAGAAGACACTGCCGAGAAGAGATACATAGTCCTTCCCACCAACTCCATTGCTAAACATGTTTCCAACATCTTTGCCAAAACATCATTCCAAGTATCTACCTCCACAACCACGACCATCAAGGACATCACCAGTAGTAGACAGGACAAGCCTCCATCCTCTGCAGGGGTATACATAATCCCTTGTAATGACTGCAACAAATTATATGTGGGCGAAACATCAAGAGACCTGCAAACACGTATTTCAGAACACCAATATGCAAGCAGGACTGACGATACAAGGAATGCCTGTGTACAACATCGCAATTCACACAACCATTTAATTAACTACAGAAACTCAAGACTTATAGCCACAGAAGACAACACTCAATACAGAAGAATCCTGGAATCATCGCTTATCTCTATAACCAACAATTTCAACCAGAACAATGGCTTCTATAACATAGCTGAACCACTCGCCAAGAAACTTCTTCATCGCTATCCCACATAAGAACATAGAACACTGCAGAAGGTCTACTCACAACTTGTCCAATACCCCTGCCTAGCTACCCAAGACTCTATAACCCCACCCGGTAGATCATCAGATGCAGCATTCTCCACCTGACCTCAACATTCTGAACATGACTATAAATACTCCCGTACCTTCCAACCCCAGGTAGATCCGTGTGTGACTTGAAAAAGCCCACTGTGTGGGTGAAACGTTGTCAATAAAGGATCACATTATACTGCATTTGTGTTTTTATTTCCATTGTGTCGGTATTTTATATCATTTATTTCCAATTATGTTCTTTCAAACAATCTTATTTTCTTACAGCAATTATGTTCTTGTGAACAATTATGTTGTTACAGACAATCAGTACAACAGTTATCTCTGCAAATATACAGGGTGTAAAGCTATCAACAAACAACAAAATACCTTTCATCAGTTGACTGCTCACAGAGTCAAATGGAATGTTTGTGGCTTTCACAGAGACCCACATAAAGGATCACTTTGATAAGGAAATATGGATCCCAGGTTATAACTTATTCAGATGTGACAGAAAGAACAGGTAATAAGGGAGGAAGAGGAAGGGTGTGGCCCTTATGTCACAGTCACTCATTTGCTCAGAATTACTTAACATCACAAATGATGTAGTTGAAGTTTTGGCAGTAAAGACTGAAAAACAAAACCTTCCCAACAATTCAACTAACAGTTCTGAAAACTGGAAAATCTTCCAACTCCTGCCCCAAACATCTTGCTGTTGGGGGATTTCAACTTAAGACACCTAAAATGAAGGAATGTAGCAAATAATGTTTTAGCAGAGATAACCCCAGGAGGCAGCAGCAGCTCAGATGAATATTCACACACACACATGAGCTATTATATCCTTGGTTAGGCCTCATTTAGACTATGCTGCTCAGTTCTGGTCACCGTATTACAGAATGGATGTAAATGCTCTGGAAAACGTACAGAGGAGGATGACAAAGATGATCCCGTGTATCAAAAATCTTCCCTATGAGGATAGACTGAGGGCCCTGAATCTGCACTCTCTCGAAAGGCATAGAATTAGGGGGGATATGATCGAGGTGTATAAATGGAAAACAGGAATAAATAAAGGGGATGTAAATAGCGTGCTGAAAATTTCCAGCCAAGACAAGACTTGCAACAATTCAATTCAATTCAATTCAATTCAAGTTTATTCTCTATAAGGGTTACAATGTGGGGTTTACAGGTTTTGGGTATTGTGTGGTTTACATGTTATAAAATACTAATTACAGAGGGGGCCACTAGGACACCTAGCATGGCTAGGCATTTCGAGCAGACTTAGATTAATTCTTAACATTAAATCCTTACAGATTATGGTATTAAGGCTAAGTGACTACATCATAATTTGTGAGTTTAGCAATGTGAATGCTTTTGTTTTGGCACAATACAAGGTGTCTATATTGGAGTATCATAGGCAAACTTATGACTAGTTAGGATTTATTATTTTTAAATTAAGATTAGTATTTCTGGGTTTATAGTCAGTGGGTGAGTGAGTGTAATTGTGAACCACCAGGTGGTTATCATGTAGTTAGTTGTCGGGGTGGATCAGGGAGATAAGATGTTTTTTAACTGTAGTTTTGAAGGTGATGAATGTGTCTGCAGTTCTAGAGTTTTCAGGTAGGGTGTTCCAGATTTTAGGTCCTTTGAAATACATTGAATTTTTGTAAAGATTTAGTCGAACACAGGGAATGTCACAGAGATGTTTGTGTCTGGTGTTATGCCTGTGGATCCTGTCACAACTATCAAGAAAGAATTTTAGGTCAAGGTTAATATTGGAATTTAAGATCCTGTAGATATAGATTGCACAGTAGTAAATGTGGATGTTCTGAACAGGGAGTAAGTTTAGATTCTATGAAGAGTGGGGGGGTGTGTTGCCAGGGATGGGATTTAGTGATTATTCTTACTGCGGCTTTTTGTTGGGTTATTATTGGCTTTAGGTGTGTTGCTGCAGTTGAACCCCAAGCACAGATAGCATAGGTGAGGTATGGATATATAAGTGAATGGTATAGTGTGAGAAGGGCAGTTTGCGGTACGTAGTATCGTATCTTGGAGAGGATACCCACCGTTTTGGATACTTTTTTTTGTTATGTGTTGGGTATGGGTGCTGAAATTTAGGTTGTTGTCGAGGTATAGGCCAAGGAATTTGCCCTCATTATGTCTGGCAATTAGAGTGTTGTCGATCTTAATGTTAAGTTGCGCAACACCTGCTCTGCTACCAAACATAATATAGTAGGTTTTGCCAGCGTTAAGTGTAAGTTTATTGGCTGTCATCCAAGTCGATATTTTGAGCAGCTCCTCATTAACAATGGTGTTGAGGGTGGCAAGATTAGGGTGGGAGATGGCATAAGTCGTGTCATCAGCAAAGAGAATGGGTTTCAGGTGTTGGGATATGTTTGGAAGATCATTGATGTAAATGAGGAAGAGCAGGGGTCCAAGGACACTTCCCTGCGGAACTCCAGTATCAAGTGGCCGTATTGATGAGGCTGTGTCTTTAATGGTGACATACTGATACCTATTAGAAAGGTAGGATTTAAGATATGCAAGCACATGGCCTCTTATACCATAGTGGTCAAGTTTGTGGAGTAGGATGCCGTGGTCTACTGTGTCAAACGCTTTTCTTAGGTCAATAAAAATTCCTAGCGGATATTCCTTATTTTCCAATGCTGTGTAGAGCAGGTCTAGCATTTTTATAATTGCATCATTAGTGCTTTTATTTTTCCTGAATCCAAATTGGCAGGGGTTGAGTGTGTTTTGTGACGTTGTAAATGAATATAGTCTCCTGTGCATGAGTTTCTCGAAGATTTTGGATAGCAATGGTAAGTTTGATATTGGCCTATAGTTGTTTATGTCTGTAGGGTCACCACCTTTATGTATTGGTGTAACCCTTGCTGTCTTGAGTAGTGTCGGGAAGGTGCTAGTTTCTAGTGACTTGTTAAAAAGTAATGTAATAGCATGCGAAAGGGCATGGGCCACTCGCTTGTACAATAATGGTGGGATGTGAGACAGACCATACCCCAGCCGGGATTGAACCCGCAGTCAGAGAGTCTCAAAACTCCAGCCCGTCGCGTTAGCCACTAGACCAGCTAGCCACAATAAGATTCGTCCAACTAGGTATATTTCTACACCATAGGAAGGTTAGCACAGGCACCACTGTGACCACAAATGCAAGTTTTTACATACGAATCTCCAGCTAGCGTGGCCGTGACAAACTCTAGCTCAAGTCCCTTCACTGCCATCAACATGACTCACGAAATCGTAATGACACGATTGCAAACAAACCATACCCCGGCCGGGATTGAACCCGCGGTCAGAGAGTCTCAAAACTCCAGCCCGTCGCGTTAGCCACTAGACCAGCTAGCCACAATAAGATTCGTCCATCTAGGTATATTTCTACACCATAGGAAAGTTAGCACAGGCACCACTGCAAACAAACCATACCCCGACCGGGATTGAACCCGCCAGGGTATGGTTTGCTTGCAATCGTGTCATTACGATTTCGTGAGTCATGTTGACGGCAGTGAAGGGACTTGAGCTAGAGTTCGTCACAGCCACGCTAGCTGGAGATTCGTCTGTAAAACTTGCATTTGTGGTCACAGTGGTGCCTGTGCTAACCTTCCTATGGTGTAGAAATATACCTAGTTGGACAAATCTTATTGTGGCTAGCTGGTCTAGTGGCTAACGCGACGGGCTGGAGTTTTGAGACTCTCTGACCGCAGGTTCAATCCCAGCCGGGGTATGGTTTGTTTGCAATCATGTCATTACGATTTCGTGAGTCATGTTGACGGCAGTGAAGGGACTTGAGCTAGAGTTCGTCACGGCCACGCTAGCTGGAGATTCGTCTGTAAAAACTTGCATTTGTGGTCACAGTGGTGCCTGTGCTAACCTTCCTATGGTGTAGAAATATACCTAGTTGGACGAATCTTATTGTGGCTAGCTGGTCTAGTGGCTAACGTGACGGGCTGGAGTTTTGAGACTCTCTGACCGCGGGTTCAATCTCGGCCGGGGTATGGTTTGTTTGCAATCGTGTCATTACGATTTCGTGAGTCATGTGAGACAGATTCCCCAAGTTATTTTTAAGTGACTTTATGATTGCGGTGACTTTCGTGGGCTCAGTTGGTACAAGATAGAAGGAATTTGGGAAATTCCCATCTAGGTAGTCCCCGGCACGGGCATTGGTACGTGGGATTTTACTGGCGAGATTAGATCCTATGTTTGAGAAGAAGTTGTTTATCTTGTTAGCTGTATCAGTGGGATGTAGTGGTGTTTCATGAGGTTTGGTTAGAACAATATTCTTAAGTTTTTTTCAGTTTGTGGGTCCCCAGAATCTGGGAAAGTGTTTTCCAGGTCTTTTTTATATCTCCTCTTGTGTCAGTGAATCTGCTGGAGTAGTACAGTTGTTTGGCTTTTTTTATTAGTTTGGTGAGATCTGTTGAATATTGTTTGAGAATATCTTTGTGTATTAAGCCCTGTCTATATTGCTTTTCATATTGGTGTTTCTTATCAATGGATTTCAGAATGCTGCTGGTTAGCCATGGGCAACCGAGCCATTTATTCGTGATCTGTTTCGTTTTTATAGGACAATGTTTGTTGTATTGTCTAAGTATTTTGTTAAGAAAAATGTCTGTCCAATCATCAATACCATTGGCAATGGAGAATTCTGTAGGCCAGTGAACAGTCTCTAGGTCTGCTGTGAAATTCCTTATTGAGGCCTCATCATGGAGTCTAAATGGTTTCAAGTTGGAAAAATTTAGATTCAGGAAGGATATAGGAAAGCACTGGTTTGGTAATAGAGTTGTGGATGAGTGGAATAAACTCCCGAGTACAGTTATTCCTGGAGTTTACCTGGAGAGAGTTCCGGGGGTCAATGCCCCCGCGGCCCGGTCTGTGACCAGGCCTCCTGGTGGATCAGAGCCTGATCAACCAGGCTGTTGCTGCTGGCTGCACACAAACCAACGTACGCGCCACAGCCCGGCTGGTCAGGAACCGACTTTAGGTGCTTGTCCAGTGCCAGCTTGAAGACTGCCAGGGGTCTGTTGGTAATCCCCCTTATGTATGCTGGGAGGCAGTTGAACAGTCTCGGACCCCTGACACTTATTGTATGGTCTCTTAACGTGCTAGTGACACCCCTGCTTTTCATTGGGGGGATGTTGCATCGTCTGCCAAGTCTTTTGCTTTCGTAGTGAGTGATTTTCGTGTGCAAGTTCGGTACTAGTCCCTCTAGGATTTTCCAGGTGTATATAATCATGTATCTCTCCCGCCTGCGTTCCAGGGAATACAGGTTCAGGAACCTCAAGCACTCCCAGTAATTGAGGTGTTTTATCTCCATTATGCGCGCCGTGAAGGTTCTCTGTACATTTTCTAGGTCAGCAATTTCACCTGCCTTGAAAGGTGCTGTTAGTGTGCAGCAATATTCCAGCCTAGATAGAACAAGTGACCTGAAGAGTGTCATCATGGGCTTGGCCTCCCTAGTTTTGAAGGTTCTCATTATCCATCCTGTCATTTTTCTAGCACATGCGATTGATACAATGTTATGGTCCTTGAAGGTGAGATCCTCCGACATGATCACTCCCAGGTCTTTGACGTTGGTGTTTCGCTCTATTTTGTGGCCAGAATTTGTTTTGTACTCTGATGAAGATTTAATTTCCTCGTGTTTACCATATTTGAGTAATTGAAATTTCTCATCATTGAACTTCATATTGCTTTCTGCAGCCCACTGAAAGATTCGGTTGATGTCCGCCTGGAGCCTTGCAGTGTCTGCAATAGAAGATACTGTCATGCAGATTCGGGTGTCATCTGCAAAGGAAGACACGGTGCTGTGGCTGACATCCTTGTCTATGTCGGATATGAGGATGAGGAACAAGATGGGAGCGAGTACTGTGCCTTGTGGAACAGAGCTTTTCACCGTAGCTGCCTCGGACTTTACTCTGTTGACGACTACTCTCTGTGTTCTGTTAGTGAGGAAATTATAGATCCATCGACCGACTTTTCCTGTTATTCCTTTAGCACGCATTTTGTGCGCTATTACGCCATGGTCACACTTGTCGAAGGCTTTTGCAAAGTCTGTATATATTACATCTGCATTCTTTTTATCTTCTAGTGCATTTAGGATCTCGTCGTAGTGATCCAATAGTTGAGACAGACAGGAGCGACCTGTTCTAAACCCATGTTGCCCTGGGTTGTGTAACTGATGGGTTTCTAGATGGGTGGTGATCTTGCTTCTTAGGACCCTTTCAAAGATTTTTATGATATGGGATGTTAGTGCTATCGGTCTGTAGTTCTTTGCTGTTGCTTTACTGCCCCCTTAGTGGAGTGGGGCTATGTCTGTTGTTTTTAGTAACTGTGGGACGACCTCCGTGTCCATGCTCCCTCTCCATAGGATGGAAAAGGCTCGTGATAGGGGCTTCTTGCAGTTCTTGATGAACACGGAGTTCCATGAGTCTGGCCCTGGAGCAGAGTGCATGGGCATGTCATTTATCGCCTGTTCGAAGTCATTTGGCATCAGGATAACATCGGATAGGCTTGTGTTAACCAAATTTTGTGGCTCTCTCATAAAAAATTCATTTTGATCTTCGACTCTCAGTCTGGTTAGCGGCTTGCTAAAAACTGAGTCATATTGGGACTTGAGTAGCTCACTCATTTCCTTGCTGTCATCTGTGTAGGACCCATCTTGTTTAAGTAGGGGCCCAATACTGGATGTTGTTCTCGACTTTGATTTGGCATAGGAGAAGAAATACTTTGGGTTTCTTTCGATTTCATTTATGGCTTTTAGTTCTTCCCGCGATTCCTGACTCCTATAAGATTCCTTTAGCTTGAGTTCGATGCTTGCTATTTCTCTGACCAGTGTTTCCCTACGCATTTCAGATATATTGACCTCGTTTAGCCGCTCTGTTATTCTTTTCCATCGCCTGTAAAGGGAGCGCCTGTCTCTTTCTATTTTACATCTACTCCTCCTTTTTCTTAGAGGAATAAGCCTTGTGCATACATCGAGTGCCACCAAGTTAATCTGTTCTAGGCATACGTTGGGGTCTGTGTTGTTTAGTATATCTTCCCAGCTTATATCGGTTAGGACTTGGTTTACTTGGTCCCACTTTATGTTTTTGTTATTGAAGTTGAATTTGGTGAATGCTCCCTCGTGACTAGTCTCATTATGTCGGTCTGGGGCTCCACGCATACATGTCTGAACCTCAATTATGTTGTGATCTGAGTATATTGTTTTTGATATGGTGACATTTCTTATCAGATCATCATTGTTAGTGAAGATGAGGTCTAGTGTATTCTCCAGTCTAGTAGGCTCTATTATTTGCTGGTTTAAATTGAATTTTGTGCAGAGATTTAAAAGCTCGTGTGAGTGTGAGTTTTCATCAGAGCTGCCTCCTGGTGTTGTTACTGCAACAATATTATTTGCTATATTCCTCCATTTTAGGTGCCTTAAGTTGAAATCCCCCAGGAGCAAGATGTTGGGTGCAGGAGCTGGAAGATTTTCCAGACAGTGGTCAATTTTTAACAGCTGTTCCTGGAATTGCTGGGATGTTGCATCCAGAGGCTTGTAGACTACCACAATGACTAGGTTTTGGTTCTCGACCTTTACTGCTAAAACTTCCACTACATCATTTGAGGCATTTAGCAGTTCTGTGCAAACAAGTGACTCTGCAATGTACAGGCCAACCCCCCCCTTTTGCCTGTTCACTCTGTCACATCTGTATAGGTTGTAACCTGGGATCCATATTTCGTTGTCCAAGTGATCCTTTATGTGGGTCTCAGTGAAAGCCGCGAACATTGCCTTTGCCTCTGCAAGCAGTCCACGGATGAATGGTATTTTGTTGTTTGTTGCTGGCTTTAGACCCTGTATATTTGCAAAGAAGAATGTCATCGGACTGGTGGTATTGTTGGTACTGGGGGGAGATTTTTTTTCCGGCATTAGTATCTGTATCTGTTGGTTTGGAGTGGAGGCCATCGACTGTGGTTCCACTCCAGGAATGACTGGATTTGGTGTACGATTTCTGCCATTTCTTGCCAGTTTTTTTTTTTCCTTCCTGGCACTAAAAAACCTCTCCCTCTTGAGTGGCTGTGGATGTTTTGTATCTTTTTGTACCCTTTAGATGGTGTGCCTGGCAATTTAAGTTATAGCACAGTCTTTCCTGTACTGAAGAGGTACACATTTCAGGGTGAAAAAGCTTACAGGAAGGGAGTTTGCATTTTCCTGTTGTCATATGGGCATGGCATTTTCTAGGGTGGTCATAGTTGCACGTCCTGTCTTTTTTTCCAGATTTCCCATGTCTGCAGATACCAAGTATGTGCGTGCACAGGCTTGGTTTCCGTTTGCCTTGGGTTTCTGTGACTGTATTCCCTGTTGGTGCATGTTTCCCTGTCTTATTCCTATCCTCTCTAGCACCAACAATGGAGCTCCCACCAGTTGTTTTTGGTAATATATCCTCACTATAGCTAGTGGAGTCCTCTTGTTTGCTATTTCCTGTGGTATTTCTAGTTTGCAATATTGGTTTTATCTTATCTTTGACTACACTTGTTTCCCCACTACGGTTCCTGTCCCCTTTGAGGTCATTTATATGTATTCCTTCCTGCGTATAATTCCCGACTACCTGGACAAAATCTCCAGCTTCACCATTACAGTCTCCCAGGACAGCACCTCCAGCTTCACCATTACTGTCTCCCAGGACAGTACCTCCAGCTTCACTATTACTGTCTCCCAGGACAGCACCTCCATCTTCACCATTACTGTCTCCCAGGACAGCACCTCCGGCTTCACCATTACTGTCTCCCAGGACAGCACCTCCAGCTTCATTATTACTGTCTCCCAGGACAGCACTATCAGCCCCACATTTACTGACTACCAGGACATCACCTCCAGCCTTACAGTTTCTGGCTACATGGCCAGTATCAAGGGCAGTACCATTTAGCCCAGACTTTTTATGTTAAAACATTGTGTAGTTTTAAAAATAGGTTAGATAAATACATGAGTGGGTGTGGGTGGGTGTGAGTTGGACCTGACTAGCTTGTGCTGCTGGGTCTGGTGCCGTGCTCCTTCCTTGAGTGGAGGTGACCAGACTGGGTGGGTCATTGGGCTAATCTGGGGGGGTGAGTCATTGGGTTAATCCAGGGGGGGGGACAAGGACCTGCTCTGCATGGGTCAGTAGGCCTGTTGCAGTGTTCATTCTTTCTTATTAAATCTTTGCTACAAATAGTGGAGCCAACAAAACTGGAAACTACACTTGACCTCATCTTCACTAATAATAATGACCTGGTAGGAAATATAAGAGTATCAAAGACAATACTCTCAGATCACAACATAATATAAACACAGATGTATATGTGCAGGGCTCCTGACCAGTATAAAGTGATCAGTTATGAGGCTGCCATCAACAAAGTCAACTTCAGTAACACAAACATCTAGTAGGATCAACTTAACCATGTCCTAAATGAAACAAACTGGGAAGGTATTCTAAAAAATGCTCCAAAACCACTAAAAAAGCTACAGGACCACTAAAAGGCTCAAGGCCCACTAAAAAGGATCCAGGACCACTAAGAAAGCATCAGGATCATTAAGAAGTTTCCAGAACCACTAAAAGGCTCAAGGATCATTAAGAAGGCTCCAGGACTATTAAGAAGGCTCCAGGACAACTATGAAGGCTTCAGGATCATTAAGAAGGCTGCAGGACTACCAAGAAGGCTCCAGGACAATTATGAAGGCTTCAAGATCATTAAGAAGGCTCCAGGACAACTACGAAGGCTCCAGTATCATTAACAAGGTTCCAGGACCACTAGCAAAGGTTTAGAATCACTAACAAAGCTCCAGGATTAACAATATGGGTCCACAAATACTAACAAAAGGTCCATGACCACTAATAAGGTTCCAGGACCACTAACATGGTTCCAGTACCACTAACGAAGGGTCTAGGACCACTAACGAAGGGTCAAGAACCACTAACGAAGGATTCAGGATAACTAGCAAAGGGTCCTGGACCACAAACAAAGGGTCCAGGACCACTAAGAAAGGTTTCAGGACCAATAACAAAGGGTCCAGGACCACTCACCTTAGCAAAAGGAGTCATGACAGAGAGTCGTCGTTCTTGGTTAGGCATCCTCTTGAGCCAACCGTTCTTGTGTACCTCGCGACTACCGTTGATACCACCTGCCCCGCCACCACCTGCTCCGCCACCACCTGCCCCGCCGTCGCCGTCACCGCCGCCATCTGTGAAGGAACAGTCCAGTAATACAAGCTCTGTTGATGGTAGTGCTGCTACCTCTGTTGCTGCTACCACTGTTGCTGCCATCACTGTTGCTACCATGACTCTTGCTACTATCAATTGGTGCCATCACTGTTGCTACCACCACTGTTGCTGCCACCACTGTTGCTACCACCACTGTTGCTACTACTCTGTTGCTACCACCACTGTTGCTACCACTCTGTTGCTACAACCACTGTTGCTATCACCACTGTTGCTACCACTGTTGCTACCACCATTGTATATGATTCTGTTAATGCTACCACCACTTGCTACCACCACTGTTGCTACCGCCATTGTATATGATTCTGTTAGTGCTACCACCTCTGTTGCTACCATTACTGTTTATGATTCTGTTAGTGCTACCACCACTGTTGCTAGCACCACTGTTGCTAGCACCACTGTTGCTAGCACCACTGTTGCTACACCACTGTTGCTAGCACCACTGTTGCTAGCACCACTGTTGCTACCACTGTTGCTACCACCACTGTTGCTATCACCACTGTTGCTACCACCATTGTATATGATTCTGTTAGTGCTACCACCTCTGTTGCTACCATTACTGTTTATGATGCTGTTAGTGCTACCACCTCTGTTGCTACCATAACTGTTTACGATGCTGTTAGTGCTACCACCTCTGTTGCTACCATAACTGTTTACGATGCTGTTAGTGCTACCACCTCTGTTGCTACCATAACTGTTTGTGATACTGTTAGTGCTACCATATAAAAATTTTTGAAAGGGTTCTAAGAAGCAAGATTGCCAACCACCTGGATACCCATCAGTTACACAACCCAGGGCAACACAGGTATAGAGCAGGTCGCTCTGGCCTGTTCCAACTACTGGACCACTATGACAGGGTCCTGGATGTTGTAGAGGATAAATAAAATACAGATGTAGTATGCACAGACTTTGTAAAAGCTTTCGACAAGTGTGACCATGGTGCAATAGCACACAAAATGCATGAAAAAAGAATAACAGGAAAAGTTGGTAGATGGATCTGTAACTTCCTAACATATAGAACACAAAGAGTAATAACAAACAAAGTAAAGTCTGAGGCAGCTACAGTGAAAAGCTCTGTTTCTCAAGGTACAGTACTTGCTCCCATCCTGTTCCTCATCCTCTTATCTGACATAGACTGAGAAGTAAGCCATAGCACTGTGTCTTCCTTTGTGGATGACACCTGAATTACCATGACAGTGACCTCCATCGAAAACACCACAAGACTCCAAGTGAACATCAGCCAAATCCTCAAATGGGCCACTCAAAACAATATGAAATTTAATGAAGAGAAATTTCAACTACTCAGATATGGAAAACTTGAGGAAATTAGAACTGTATCAGGGTAAACAACAAATTCTAACCATACAATAGAGCGATAAAGTAATGTGAAGGACCTGGATCTGTTAGAGGATCTCACCTTCAAAGACCATAACGATGTATCTACCTCATCTGCAAGAAAAATGATGGGATGGATAATGAGAACCTTCAAAACTAGGGATGCCAAGCCCATGATGATTCTTTTCAAATTGCTTGTTCTCTCTAGGCTGGAATATTGCTGTACACTATCAACCCCCTTCAAGGCAGGTGAAATTGCTGACCTGGAGAGTGTACGAAGAACTTTCATGGCACACATAAGTATGATAAAGCACCTAAATTACTGGGAACCATTGAAGTCCCTTGATTTGTATTCCCTGGAATGTAGGCAAGAGAGATACATGATAATATACACTTGGAAAATCCTAGAGGGATTAGTACCAAACTTGACTCGAAAATCACTCCCTATGAAAGCAAAAGACTCGGCAGGAGATGCAACATTTCCCCAATGAAAAGCAGGGGTGCCATGAGTACACTGAGAGAAAACACAATAAGTGTCAGGGGCCCAAGACTGTTCATCTGCCTCCCAGCATACATAAGGGGGATTACCAATAGACTTCTGGCCGTCTTCAAGAAGGTGCTGGACAAGCACCTAAAGTCAGTACCTGACCAGCCGGGCTGTGGTTCGCACGTCAGTTTGTGTGCAGTCAGCAGTAAGAGTGTGGTTGATCAGACCCTGAGCCATCATGAGGCCTGGTCTCAGACTGGGCCGCAGGGGCATTGACCCCCGAAACCCTCTCCAGGTATACCACTACTATTGCTACCACCATTGTTATGACTCTGTTAGTGCTACCACCACTGTTGCTGCCACTACTGCTGCTACCACCACTGCTTCTACCACCACTGTTGCTACCACCACTGTTGCTACCACCACTGTTGCTACCACCATTGTTTATGATTCTGTTAGTGCTACCACCACTGTTGATACCACCACTGTTGCTACCACCATTGTTTATGATTCTGATAGTGCTACCACCACTGTTGCTACCACCACTGTTGCTACCACCACTGTTGCCACCACCACTGTTACCACTACCACTGTTGCTACCACCATTGTTTATGATTCTGTTAGTGCTACCACCACTGTTGCTATTCTGATAGTGCTGCTGTTACTAGTTAATGCTACTACAACAACTACTGCTGCAACTGATGACAGTGTCATCACTCATGGCAGTTGCCTTGTAATGTTCCCAAGAAAGATGGTATCTGTCAGTGATGATTAGTTTTCTAAGCTGAAAGCTAAAACGATTCTTGTTCATTTTTCACTTAAAGTTGTTGGTGACTTATTATGTAATAAGGTGACAACTGAGTTTTCTCAACTCTAGATTTGTTACGGATGTCTCTGCAAATCTGACCAAGAACTTTGTTATAAAGTCTATGGAAAACCTACCAACCAACACCATCTTCTCCACTTCTACTCTCACCATCACAACAAAACCAGACATGGTGTAATTATAGGCTTGTTCCTGTGTGCACTCCGAATCTGCAGCAAAGACTTCCTAGAGGAGGAATGCTCTCTCATCGAACAAGTTTTTTTTTTTTAAACTTCAGGATCCTCGTCACTTTATTAGAGACTGCAGACATCGGGCATCTTTAACTTGCCCAGAGAAGACACTGCCCAGAAGAGACACATAGTCTTCCCCATCAGCTGCATTACCAAACACATTTCCAACATCTCCGATACCTCATTCCAAGTATCTACCTCCACATCCACCACCATCAAGGACATTACAAGTAATAGACAGGACAAGGTTCAATCCACTGCAGGTGTATACATAATCCCTTGCAATGATTGCATCCAGTTATACATGGGCCAAACATCCAGAGACCTCCATACACGTATTTGAGAACACCAGTACACAGGCAGATCTGACGATCCATGGAACACTTGAGTTCAACACCCAAACTTCAACAACCATTTAATCAACTACTGAAATGCAAAACTTATTGCTAGAGAAGACAACACTAAATATTGCAGAATCCTGGAATCATCACTTATCTGTATATCTAACAATCATCACTTATCTGTATATCTAACAATCATCACTTATCTGTATATCTAACAATCATCACTTATCTGTATATCTGCATGACCACAACACAAGACACAGATCTCTTTTTGATATACCTTGTGTCCATATCACACTGTGTAAAAACTCTATGCACATAAAGGGCCCCAAAATATGGAATTCATTACCAGAAGATATTAAAGTAACCCAGTCTGAAAATCAATTTAAGACTCTTCTCAAAAGCCACTTAATCACCCTAGACTAAATGCTAAATACTCAGTACATATTTACTCACCTATGTACTACCACATCATAACTGAAACAATCATATTGAACATTTTATCCATTGTTGACAGGAATATAATTGAATCATTGTTTTTCACAAAAGCATTTTAGAATACCTATATCTTTGTATTATACAAATTTTGATTCATTTATAATTAATATTCTTCTGTACAACTATGAAATAATTACTATCCTACTGTACAACTATGATATACTTCTCCTTAGTATTAAGTAGAATGTAAGCCAATAATGTTAAGTTGGCCCATAATGCCTAGGCATAATAGAGGCTCTCTTTGCATTGCAACCCACTATTGTATATACACAATCTCAATGTACTGTTTGCAAAGACATTAAATAAATAAATAAATAAAATCTAACAACAGCTTCTATAACATAGCTGAGCTCCTTGCCAAGACACTTCTTCATCGTTATCCTACACAACAACAAACACTCATAAATAACAAGAAGGCACAATACCGTGACTGGAACAGTACACAAATACCCCGCACATAAGAGAGTGGAGCTTACCACAACGTTTCGGTCTGACTTGGACCATTTAGAAAGAGTGGCCCATCCCTTACAGGTCCATCTCAGATCCAACCTACCCAGCATTCTCCACCTGACTCATGTACTATTCACTCAGGTAGATCTGGTTGTGACTTGATAAAGTCCACTGTGCTGGTGAAACGTTGTCAATAAACGATCACTGTATACTGCATTTGTGTTTATTTTTTCCATCGTGTTGGTATTTTATACCATTTATCTCCATGTACCATGTTATTAGCATGGATTGTTCTGTCAAACAAGCTAGGTCGAAATATTTTTGTTTTCACATGCCAACATATTTTGGAGTACGTAAAAAAATTTGTTCAAGAGTGGGAGGGGCTGGGTATTTCTGGTGTCGTGGGTACGGGAGGGGCTGGGTGTGTCTGGTGTTGTGAGTACGGGAGGGGCTGGGTGTGTCTGGTGTCATGGGTATGGCACTAAATTCTTGGGTAGCTCTGGGAAGGACCTGCCTTGTATGGGTCAGTAAGCCTTCTGCAGTGTTCCTCCATTCTTATGTTCTAAACACTGGAGGCCCTAAATACATTCAGGTTTATGCTACTACCACTGAACCATGAGAAAGAGTATCATTGGCCTGTTGACCAATTTCCTACATTTCTTCCAAGGCTATAAGCATTTACGTGTGATGGTAGATCATTTCACACGATACTATGAGTCAGTACCTGTCTACCTGGAGGTATTCACTGGTGGCCTGTACTTAACTCTGTGAAGAAGTGTCTTGTGTGCTCCCCGTGGACTGAACCAAGATGCCCTCAATCGAGCAACTTTACCAGCAGCTTAAGGAAGAATTGAGGGTAGCGAAGATGGAGATACGGCGATTGACTGAGGAAAACAAGAGGATTCGTAGTAGTCCTCCTGTTTCGAGTCCTCAGGTCAAGAAGGGAATGTGGACAGTGGCTGGACAGCATGAGACGAAGTTGACGATCAAGAAGACGAATGGAAAGCCAGAAACGATGAAGAAGAAAGAGACTGCTGTGGAAACTGTTGTGGAAACATCCAATGCATTCTTAGTGCTACCCAACGAATGTGAATCGACTACTGGGAACGCCACTACAAACAACACCAAGGAAGGTAAGAATATTGTTGTTGTTGGGGATAGCCAGGTTAGATATATGGATAGGGCTTTCTGCTTGAAGGACAGGAGTAGGAGACAGATAATTTGCTTTCCTGGGACTGGGATGGAGGACATTGTTAGCCGGCTTGACAACATCATGAACGGTAATGGGATCAATCCCATCATCTGCCTCAGTGCTGGAGGCAATGATGTAGGCAAGCGCAGAAGTGAGGACTTAGTTAGAAGGTTCAAGACAGCAATAGATATAATTAGGAAGAAGGGGGGGCACCCTGTTATATGTGGCATTTTGCCAAGAAGGGGTGTTGGAATTGAATGGTTGTCCAGAGCAATTGGTATTAATTGCTGTAAGGATAATGCAGTACCATTCATTGACAACTGGGACAACTTCTATGGCTGAAATGACATGTATGCCAGGGATGGGGTTCACTTATTCAGGGCAGGTGTGGGTTTTCTTGCTAGCTCAGTTGATGGGGTTGTTAGGACTTTAAACTAGGATTAGTTAGAGGTATGGGTTTAGAAATGATAAAAAATGAGTATGGATATATTGACTTATGCTCTGATATTAAGAATCTTAATAGTAACTGTCATGGAGTAATCCTAGGTAATGATAATTTCAGAAATTGCATAAAAACAAAGATGAATAGGAAAAATGTGCAGAAGAAAAAACATATAATGGTATTTTATGCTAACAGTCGAAGTGCAAGAAATAAGATTAATGAACTACATTTGATAGCATGTGCTGGGAACTTCGATGTCATTGCATTAACTGAAACGTGGTATGATTTAAAGAGTCGGGATATGATTGCTGAGTGTAATATTCAAGGGTTTAAGTTGTTCCATGTGGATAGATGCTGTGGGAAGGGGGGAGGAGTTGCATTATATGTTCGAGAAAATATTAACTGTTGCATAAAAACAGGTATAAAAATAGATGGAACAGCAACAGAATCTGTTTGGGTAGAGTTTGTAGAAGGTCAAGAAAAGCTAATTCTAGGTGTAATATACCGACCTCCAGGCTTGGATCACGATAGAGGGAGACTTCTTTGGGACGAAATTGTTAGGGCTTCTAGACACAATAACATAGTGATTGTAGGGGATTTTAGCTTTAGTCAAATAGACTGGAATTCTTTGACCGGTAATCTGGAGTCCAGTGACTTTATGGAAACAGTTCAAGACTGTTTTCTGAAGCAGTGTGTAACAGAGCCTACCAGGGGTAATAATTTGCTTGACCTAGTCTTGTCAAATAAGGAAACACTCATAAATAATCTGGAAATCACTGAAGAGCTTGGCGCAAGTGATCACAAATCCATCACTTTTAGCATTAACTGGGAATACAGGAATAATGATAATGCAGTAAAAATTCCTGATTTTCGTTCTGCCGATAATAATGGACTTAAGGAACACCTGTCAAATCTTGATTGGGGTTATCTAGCTAATGATTCTATTGATGATGATCATACTTATGATTACGAAGGGATCTGCGTTTATGATTCTTTTCTTAATACTGTACACCGTGCTCAGAGTATATACATTCCCCAGAGAGAAATTAGATCTGATAATAACGATCCCAAATGGGTTACCAGGAGGCTAAAGCATTTATTAGGGGAGAAAAGGGGAATATATAGGCGCATCAGAAGGGGAGAGTTTAACCTTACTGACCAATATGTTCAGCTTAAAAGATAAGTAAAAAAGGGGATTAGAAAGGCTAAATGTGACTATGAAATTAGAGTTGCTAATGAATCAAAGACCAATTCAAAGGGGTTCTTTCAAGTGTATAGGACAAAGGTTAAGGAAAAAGTAGGACCTCTGAAAATTGGGAATGGACAGCTGACGGATAACGAACTGGAAATGTGTTCCATATTTAATGACTATTTTTTGTCAGTTTTTACACATGAAGACATAAATGAGATTCCAGAAATTAACAATTATTCAGTTCCTGACGAATTCAAATTGACTAATATTACTGTCACAAGGGACATGGTTATCAAACAAATAGACAAACTGAAGCTAAACAAGTCCCAGGGGCCCGACGAGTTATTTTCCAGGGTACTTAAGGAATGCAAGATGGAACTTAGTCAGCCATTAACGAGTGTGTTCAATGCATCCATCCTTACTGGTGTTGTGCCAGAGTTGTGGAAGATGGCCAATGTGGTTCCTATATTCAAATCAGGGGATAAGTCCACTCCTTCAAATTACCGTCCAATAAGCCTGACATCTATAGTTGGCAAATTACTAGAATCAATTATAGCTGACATTATTAGAAGTCACCTTGAAGAGCATAACTTGATAAATGAATCTCAGCATGGGTTTACGAGAGGTCGTTCCTGCCTGACAAACTTACTGACGTTCTTCAGTAGAACATTTGAGGCAGTAGACAGTGATAAAGAATATGATATTGTTTATTTGGATTTTAGTAAAGCCTTCGATAGAGTACCTCACAAGAGACTCTTAAGAAAAGTGGCAGCTCATGGTATAGGAGGTAAAGTTCTAGCATGGATAGAGGCATGGCTTACCAATAGAAAGCAGAGAGTTTCCATTAATGGGTTCAAATCAGAATGGGGCTTAGTTATTAGTGGCATTCCACAAGGATCAGTTTTAGGCCCTCTCTTGTTCATAATTTACATTAATGACCTTGATGAAGGGATTACGAGTGACATGAGCAAGTTTGCTGATGATACAAAGATAGGCCGTATGATTCATTCTGAGGAGGATAGCAATGAACTGCAGGAGGATTTAGACAAATTAATGTCTTGGTCTGAAAAATGGCAGATGAAGTTCAATGTGGATAAGTGTAAGGTACTGGTCCTTGGTAATGAAAATAACCCTCGAAGCTATAAACTAGGTGAAGTAGAGCTTCATCATACAGAGTGTGAAAAGGACTTGGGAGTCATGGTAAGCAGAAACCTAAAGCCAAGGCAGCAGTGCCTAAGTGTGTGTGCAACAAGGCAAACAGATTACTTGGATTTATCTCAAGAAGTATAAGTAACAGAAGCCCAAAAGTTATTTTACAGCTCTATACATCACTGGTGAGGCCTCATTTAGATTATGCTGCTCAGTTTTGGTCTCCTTACTACAGGATGGATATAGACTCATTGGAGAACATACAGAGAAGAATGACTAAAATGATTTACTGTGTAAGGAATCTCCCATATGAAGATGGACTTAAAGCCTTAAATCTTCACTCTCTGGAGAGACGTAGAATGAGAGGAGATATCATTGAGGTGTATAAGTGGATGACGGGCATAAACAAAGGAGATATTAATAAGGTATTGAGGGTGTCGAACCAGGTAAGAACCAGAAATAATGGATTTAAGTTGGATAAATTTAGATTTAGAAAGGACATAGGTAAGTACTGGTTTTCTAACAGAGTTGTGGATGCGTGGAACAATCTTCCCAGTGGGGTGATAGAGGCTAGGACCTTGGGTAGCTTTAAGAAGAGATTGGACAAATATATGAGTGGGAGGGGCTGGGTTTGATTAATGTCATTGGGTACGGGAATTAATTCTTGGGTAGCTTTGGGTAGAGGTTGTTTTAATAAGGACCTACCTTGTATGGGTCAGTAGGCCTTCTGCAGTGTTCCTCCATTCTTATGTTCTTATGTTCTTATATTCCAGGGATTGACACTCCCATGGCCAGGTCCATGACTAGGCCTCATGGTAGATCAAGGCCTGATCAACTGCTGGTCACACTCAATCCAGTGTATGAACCACAGCCCAGTTGGTCAGGTACTGACGTTAGGTATCTGTTCAGATCTGTTCAAGTCTGTTGGTAATATCTCTTATGTATGCTGGGAAGCAGTTGAACAGTCTTGGGCTCCCCTGACACTTATTGTATTTATCTCTTAAAAGACTCAAGGTACCCTTTTTTTTCATTGGGGGTGATGTTGCACCACTTGCCATTTTTTTGCTTTCACAGGAAGTGCTTTCTGTGGGTAGATTGAGGGCTAGTCCCTCTAGGATTTTCCAAGTGTGAATTATGATGTATCTTTCTTGCCTGCATTCCAAGGAGTACAGGTCAAGGGACTTCAAATGGTCCCAGTGTACAGCAGTATTCCAGCCTAGTGAGAACAAGTGATTTGAAGAGGATCATCATAGGCATGGTGTGGCAATCAAAGAGTATGTTGCATTTATTTGATGTATATCACACACCTTTATAGGCATGCCCTTCAGGTCAGTGAACCAGCTGTTAAGGGTATGACAGGGGAGCCCACTTATTATGCTAAACAGTTCTGTTCAACCAGTCAATCACAAGGAAGTCTGCCAAAATTCTGAAGCAATGTCTGACTTATGAAGCAACATTGACAGACTTACCTCAAGTCTGGTTGCTCACAGTTTTCACTGTCTCTTCCTTGCAAATTTGTTACAGTGGACCCTTGAATTTCATCCCCCTTGAGTATCATGAATTTTGGAAATCAGCGACTTTTTTTGTCAAAATATTGGTTTGATTTTTGTGATTTGGCTTAGAAATCAGCGGTCATATGAAACACGTCCGAGCGACCTCCCAGCCACCGTGGGCACACAAACACCATTCAGTGTCAGTCTGGCATTGTATCTCGGTGAGTGATGATTACCTCACATGTTCATACGATACATTTCTTAAAATACTTCATTTGTTTTAGTGCTTGCAACTGCTCAATAAGCCACCATGGGCCCAAGGAAAGCTAGTGCCAGCCCTTTGGTAAAGAAAGTGAGAAACACAATTGAAGTAAAGAAAGAGATCATAGAAAAATATGAAAGTGGAGTGTGGCGGAGCTCTCCAGGATGTATAGGAAGGCCCATTTAACCACCACTTCCATTGTGGCGAAGAAAAAGGAAATCAAGGAAGCTGATGTTGTGAAAGGGGTGAATATGCTAACGAAAAAGAGATCGCAAATAATCAAAGATGTTGAGAAGTTGTTGCTGGTGTGGATCAAACAAAAAGAGTTAGGAGGAGATAGTGTTACACAGTCGATAATTTGTGAAAAGGCAAGGCAGTTACATGATGATCTCATAAAGAAAAGGCCTGGAATAAGTGCTGATATAGGTGAATTCAAGGCCAGCAAAGGCTGGTTCGAAAATTTCAAGAAGCGAAGTGGCATACAGTGTTGTAAGGCATGGTGAGGCTGCCAGTTCAGACAAACAAGCAGCTGAAAAATTCGTAACTGAATTCAAGGACTCTGTAGAGGCTGAAGGATTCGTCCCCCAACAAGTGTTCAGTTGTGACAAAACAGGCCTCTTTTGGAAGAAAATGCCAAAGAGGACCTGCATCATGCAGGAGGAAAAGGCACTGCTAGGACACAAGCCTATGAAAGACAGGCTAACTCTCATGTTGTGTGGTAATGCTACTGGTGTATCTCCCTGAAAATCCCAGTGTTCAAGAAAAACAGTGTCGCGAAGGCTAATTTATGTGTGATGTGGAAGGCTAACAGTAGGCATGGGTCACGAGGGACATTTTCCTTGATTGGTTCAATGAAGTGTTTGGCCCCAGTGTGAAGAAATACCTCCTGGAAAATAAATTAGAACCCAAGTGCCTCCTGGTAATGGACAGTGCTCCTGCTCATCCTCTAGACTTGGAAGAGCAAATGGTGAAGGAGTTTAATTTCATCACAGTGAAGTTCTTGCCCCCTAATACCACTCCTCTCCTCCAGCCTATGGACCATCAGATCATTACAAACATCAAAAAACTCTACACCAAAGCAATGTTTCAAAGGTGCTTTAACATAACCTCAGACTCTGAATTGACCGTAAGAGAGTTCTGGAAAGATCATTTCAGTATCCTCCATTGCATAAACCTTATAGGTAAGGATTGACAGGGAGTGACTTCCAAGATGATGAATGCTGCTTGGAGAAAATTGTGGCTAGAATGTGGCCTCGACAAAGATTTTGAAGAGTTTGAGGCTGACCCTGAGGAACCTATGCCAGATGCTGAATCTATTGTAACATTGGGGAAGTCCATGGGGTTGGAGGTTAGTGGCGAGGATGTGGAAAAGTTGGTGGAGGAGGACCACAATGAAGAGCTAACCACTGAAGAGCTGCTAGACCTTAATCTGCAACAGCAACAGACCACAACTCAGGAGGAGGGAGAGGGAAGAAGTTGCCTTCTTCAGAGATTAAGATGTGTGCAATGTGGACTAGGATGGAAAAAATTGTGGAGGAACATCAACCTGACAAAGCCGTTGCAGGCTGTGTATGTGACAGGTTCAGTGACAATGTCTCGTCTCATTTTAGGCAAATTTTAAAGAAACGCCAGAAACAGACCTTTCTGGAACAAATTTTTTTGAGTGACAGGGGTCCAGTGACTTTCAGGCTGGTCCTAGTTGCACTAAAAAACAAAGAAGAGCAGTAACCCCAGAAAAGGACTTGGTACCTGAAGTCTGTATGGAAGGGGATCCCCCTTTCAAACAATATTAGCTCTTCCATCCTCTCCCGTCCTCCACACATCAACAACTCTTCAATAAAGGTAAATGTCAAGTTGTTATTATTTTATTCTTCATGTTTCATTGTTTTCTGTGTAGATAAATGTACATTTAATGTAAAAAAATATTTTTTTAATACTTTTGGGTGTCTGGAATGGATTAATTTGATTTACAGTATTTCTTATGGGGAAAATGGTTTTGAAAATCATGAATTTTGAATTCTGGCGGACTCTCTGGAACGAATTAATCATGAAATTCAAGGGTCCACTGTATTCTGTATACAGTATATATACATTGTACGTATACTTGCATTCATATTTGGTGAAGGAAATGTATTAAGTATTTACTCTTTGCTGCCTTTTTGCTCACTCCTGCCTTGGTTATTGCACTGACGCAGCTATAAGCAGATATACTGGCTACAAGACTACACCTGTGTTTATAATATGGGTGCCTCTCCAGGATCCATTGTTTGCTGCATTCTTTGCATTATCTCTACAAGCCTGCCTACAATGTTGCATTGCAAATATGCAAAGTCATCATGTGCTACTGCGGTGTATTGCACTGAGTGTATTGCAAAGGTTAGTGTTAAAGTGCTGGTTGGTAATGCCATCGACATGTATTAGGCGTTTGGTGACTGAATATACCTTGCAAAACTTGCCCAGACTATCTCTACAGTGCTGCTGGTGAATTGCTCATTCTTTTTGTATAGAGTATCAACAAACTTGCTGCTGCACAGCTTCATGAACGTATACAACATGGCATTCCAACCTGAGACTTCAGCTGCTGAGAGCCACTCCTTGCTCTGACTGTTTAATTATAATGGGGAGGGGGACAAATTCCAGAGCAACAAGACAACTATCCACTTGAGGAAACAGGTGGTGAATCAGATTCATTTCGAGGGGGTAATCAGCTTTGTTAGCTAGACTTTGCTAAGGAGGAATTTGATAGAGAGAAGGAGAGGAGAGAGTTTTGGCACACTATTGATGACAAAAGTAGTATCCAGAAATCTGTGCTGCTAGTACTCCAGTCTTCTGATTCTGAGCCTGAACAGTTTTTTGAGTCTTTAGAAAATCATGCTTGAGCCTTATGATGGCCACTCCTGTACTGGGTAGCACTGGCTCATACAGCAGCACTGGTTCATACAGCAGCACTGGTTCATACAGCAGCACTAGCTCATACAGTATTATATGGCAAAGTGCAGGAATTCACATCTGGTGTGAGTGATGAAGATTTCACTAATTACGGCATTGTGAAGTGTAGCCAGGCCAACTATAGTCAGAAAAATAAACTTAGCAAGTGCCATTTGGGTCAGTCCCATGTGGACTTTTTCATACACAATCTAAAACTTTCACTAAGTGGTACAAGGCCACTTGTGTCTTGAATTTCAGTGAGCTAGTGCAAATGATCCTCAGTGACAATCTCTTTGAGTCAGTTGAACCAGATATAAGGGGTTTCTTACAAGAACAATCTAGGGCAACTGCTATAGAGGCGAATAGGCTTGCAGACGCATTTGAGGCTAACTACTTGTCCAAGCAGCCTCCTTTCTTTCCACCAGCTTGGTATGGACAGAGATTCATTGATGAACCTCTGAATTTCATCCGAAGACATGCGAAGTTGAAAAATGATGCCTGCCTCAAAACCAACAAGAACCAAGCCCATAACCTTTTACTAATGATATAAGCCTGGCCACATCAAGGCCACTTACCCAACACATCAGCAGGATAAAGATACGTGTATGGTACCTATTTATGATAAAATCTCCAAATAACTGCTGCAGCACATGAGTGCCTGGCATAACTAAGAACAGGATTTTGACATCTAAGTAAGGAGTCATTCATGACACTGTACACCATGTAAGTCAGGTCTATATTGGAGCATATAGCACCAGTATGGAACCCACACCTGGTCAAACACATCTAGAAATTGGAAAAAGTGTAAAAGTTTGCAACAAGACTAGTCCTGGAGCTAAGGGACATGTCCTATGAGGTAAGGTTAAGAAAACTCAACCTGATAATACTGGAGGACAGGAGGGATAGGGATGACATGATAATGATGTATAAAATAATAAGAGGAATTGACAAGGTGGACAGGGCCAGAATATTTGAGATGTGATACAGGAACAAGGAGACACAACTGGAAGTTAACAACTCATGAGTCATAGGGATGTTAGGAAACATTTCTTTAGCCTTAGAGTTGTCAGGAAGTGGAACAATCTGGAGAGTGAAGTAGTGGAGGCAGGATCTATACATGGTTTAAGAAGAGGTATGATAAGGCTCTTGGAGCAGGGAGAGAATGGACCTAATAGCAACTAGCAAAGAGTTGGGTCTAGACGAGTACATACATACACTAACACAACACAACACATACTCACATATGCACACATACACACACACACACACAGGCACATACATTAAGAAATTAGAGAAAGTGCAAAGGTTTGTGACAAGGTTAGTTCCAGAGCTAAGGGGAATGTCCTATGAAGAAAGGTTAAGGGAAATCGGTCTGATGACACTGGAGGACAGGAGGGATAGGGGAGACATGATAACGACATACAAAATACTGCATGGAATAGACAAGGTGGACAGAGACAAGATGTTCCAGAGAAGGGACACAGAAACAAGGGGTCACTCTTGGAAGTTGAAGACTCAGATGAGCCACAGGGATGTTAGGAAGCATTTCTTCAGTCATAGAGTGGTCAGGAAGTGGAACAGTCTGGTGAGCGATGTAGTGGAGGCAGGAACCATACATAGCTTTAAGATGAGGCATGATGAAGCTCATGGAGCAGAGAGAGAGAGGACCTAGTAGTGTTCAGTGAAGAGGCCAGGAGCTGAGTCTCGACCCCTACAACTACAACTAGGTGAGTACAATTAGGTGAGTACACACACACACACACACACACACACACACACACACACACACACACACACACACACACACACACACACACACACACACACACACACACACACACACACACACACACACACACAAACACACACACACACACACACACACACACACACACACACACAGACAACACTCATAGACACACATACACAAATAAAGGAGTGAAACTATATACAGAAGACCTATCAGACCTTTGTGAAGCCCGAGAAAAAGAATCACATCAGGAGCAATCGAGGGGACTGTAGAAAATGAAAGAGTTAAGCTATGTGTGGAGGCCCTAACAGACCACAGCAGAGCCCAGGGAAAGCTGAGAAGGTAAAATGACAGGCCACTGGGGCCAAGGACAACAGATAGTGAAGAAACTGAAGAAAGGAAAGCTGCACTGGAGGAAACTAAATTGAATCAGGGGATACATAGGGATATGCAGTGGGAGAATGAAAGGGAGAGGTCAGTCTTTGTTTATGGGCTGCAGGAAGTTGACGGGGAAACTTACGAAGCAAGAAGACAAGGGGAGAAAAAATGCAATCGAAAGTATCATAAAAGCAATGGGAGAAGATGACATGACCCAGCTTCCAAATTTTTGGAGAATAGGGGGGTTTGCAAGAAGAACCCGGCCAGTGAAAGGGAGTTTCAAGGCAGAATCGACTCGGAAGAGGATCCTGCAGGAGAAAGCAAGACTAAGGGACATGCTAGCATACCAGAAGGTGTATTTTGACCATGACAGAACACAAGAAGAAAGCCAGAAACTGAGAGATGGTACAAAGACAAAAGGAGGAAAGAGAGGTAAAGATGGAGATGGACAGGAGAACCCAGACTCAGGAGAAAGATCAAATACAACCTCCCTCACAACCACCTACAGAAGCCCCCAACCAGGACAACCCAATGCAGGCAAACATTCTAACCCAAAACACACGTGCCATATCCAGTGCCCCCACCCACCTCATTACAAACTCCACCCCCACAGCAACCACCCATAGTTCCTTATCAGGTCTCGCACTTCCCCAACCCCAGTGTATCCCCCAGACCACAGTTTTAGAAAAGAAGTTGAAGGTGTGGTATACAAATGTAGACGTAATTAATAAGTGTGAGGAGTGGCATGAAAGAAAGAGACATCCCCAGACATAATAGCACTCACAGAAACAAAACTCATCAGGATGATAGCAGATGCAATCTTTCCACCTGGATATCAAATCCTCAGGAAAGATAGAGGGAGGAGAGGGGGAGGAGGAGTTGCACTGCTCATTAAAAACCGGTGAGGATTTGAGGAAATGGAAGGAATGGATGATATGGGCGAAAGGGACAGTCCAGTCTGAGGGCCATAAGGTGCTAATTGCAGTAATGTACAACCCGAAACAGAACTGCAGGAGGCCAAGAGAAGAATACAACGAGAGCAACAGAGCAATGGTTGACACACTAGCTGAGGTGGCCAGAAGAGCTCACATGGGGGGAACTAGTTATGGGTGATTTCAATCACAAGGAGATTGACTGGGAGAACCTGGAGCCCCATGGGGGTCCCAAAATGTGGAGAGCCAAGATGATGGATGTGGTACTGGAAAACCTCATGTATCAACATGTTAGAGACTACCAGAGAGAGAGGTGAGGATGATCCAGCAAGACTGGACCTTATATTCACCTTGAGTAGTTCAGACATCGAGGATATCGTGGATGAAAGGCCCCTTGGAGCTAGTGATCATGTGGTTCTTTGCTTTGACTACATAGTTGAGCTACAAGTAGAGAGAGTAGCAGGAATAGGATGGGAAAAACCAAACTACAAAAGGGGGGGGGGACTACACAGGCATGAGGAACTTCCTGCAAAACGTTCAGTGGGAGAGAGAATTCGACAGGAAAACCAGTAAAAGAAGTGATGGACTATGTAACAACAAAAAGTAAGGAGGCAGAGGAGAGGTTTGTTCCCAAGGGAAACAGAAATAATGGGAAGACCAGAACGAGTCCTTGGTTCACCCAAAGGTGTAGGGAGGCAAAAACTAGGTGTACTAGAGAATGGAAAAGGTACTGAAGACAGGACCCAGGAAAATAAAGAGATCAGCCAAAGAGCCAGAAACGAATATGCACAGATAAGAAGGGAGGCTCAGCGACAATACGAAAATGACATAGCATCGAAAGTCAAGTCTGACCCGAAGCTGTTGTTTAGCCACATCAAGAGGAAAACGACAGTCAAGGACCAGGTAATCAGACTGAGGAAAGATGATGGGGAGTTTACAAGAAATGACCAAGAGGTATGTGAGGAGCTCAACATGAGATTTAAAGAAGTATTTACAGTGGAAACGAGTAGGACTCCAGGAAATCAGAACAGGGAGGTACACCAACAAGTGCTGGATGAGGTACTCATAACCGAAGATGAAGTGAAGCTGCTGCTAGGTGAACTTGATACCTCAAATGTGGTGGGACCAGACATCTCTCCATGGGTCCTTAGAGAGGGAGCAGAGGTACTGTGTGTGCTACTAACAAAGATCTTCAACGCATCCATTAAATCTGGGCAACTACCTGAGGTATGGAAGATGGCAAGTGTAGTCCCAGTTTTTTAAAAAAAGGAGACAGACATGAGGCATTAAACTACAGACCTGTGTCACTAACATGTATAGTATGCAAAGTCATGGAGAAGATCATCAGGAGGAGAGTGGTGGAGCACCTGGAAAGAAACAAGCATGTAATCGACAACCAGCTCAGTTTCAGGGAAGGAAAATCCTGTCATAAACCTACTGGAGTTTTATGATAAGGTGACAGAAGACAAGAGAGAGAGGGGTGGATAGACTGCATTTTCTTGGACTGCAAGAACGACTTCGACACTGCTCCTAACAAGAGCTTAATACAAAAGCTAGAGGATCAGGCACACATAACAGGAAAGGCACTGCAATGGATCAGAGAATACCTGACAGGTGACAAGGTGTCAGAGTGGGTGCCTGTGACAAGTGGGGTTCCAAAGGGGTCAGTCCTATGACCTGTGCTGTTTTTTGTTAAATGTGAATGACATAACGGAAGGGATAAACGCAGAAGTGTCCTTGTTTGCAGATGATGTGAAGTTAATGAGGAGAATCAAATCAGTTGAGGATCAGGCAGGACTACAAAGAGACCTGGACAGACTACAAGCCTGGTCCAGCAACTGGCTCCTGAAGATTAGGGAAGGGCTAAGGAGATTGCAGACACAGTATAGTCTAGGTGTCCAAAGACTGCAAACCGCACTCAAGGAAAAATATCTTGGGGTGAGGATAATACCGAGCACATCTCCTGAGGCGCACATGAATCAGATAATTGCTGTAGCATATGGGCGTCTGGCAAGCCTAAGGATAGCATTCTGATACCTCTAAACCTTTCATTGCTTGTTAATTTTAAGTTAATTTTAAGCTTGCCCATAATGCTCTGCATACAAGGGGCTTTTGGCATGTACACCCAACTACTATAATTCTTGTACAACTATGTATCATGTCCAAATAAACTATATGAATATGAATAAGACTCTGTACACCATATACATCAGGCCCATACTGGAGTATGCAGCACAAGTTTGGAATCCACACCTGGTCAAGCATGTCAAGAAATTAGAGAAAGTGCAAAGGTTTGCAACAAGACTAGTCCCAGAGCTAAGGGGATTGTCCTACAAAGAAAGGTTAAGGGAAATTGGCCTGACGACACTGGATGACAGGATGGTCAGGGGAGACATGATAATGACACATAAAATATTGTGTGGAATAGACAAGGTGGACAAAGACAGGATGTGTCAGAGGTGGGACACAGAAACAAGGGGTCACAATTGGAAGTTGAAGACTCAGATGAACCACAGGGATGTTAGGAACTATTACTTCTGTCACATAGTTGTCAGGAAGTGGAATAGTCTGGGTAGTGATGTAGTGGAGGCAGGATTCATACATAGCTTTGAGAAGAGGTATGATAAAGCCCATGGAGCGGGAAAAGGTAGGGCTAGGAGCTATGACTCGACCCCTGCAACCACATATAGGCGAGTACAGTAAACAAAATAATGGAATATGTAACAACAAAATGCAAGGAGGCAGAGGAGTGGTTTGTTCTCAAGGGCGACAGAATTAATGGGAAGACCAAAGTGAGTCCTTGGTTTACCCGAAGGTGCAGGGAGGCAAAAACTAAGTGCATTAGAGAATGGAAGAGGTACAGAAGGCAAAGGACCCAGGAAAATAAGGAGATCAGTCGAAGAGTCAGAAACGAGTATGCACAAATAAGGGGGGAGGCCCAGTGACAGTATGAAAACGACATAGCGTCAAAAGTCAAGTCTGACCCAAAACTGCTGTATAGCCATATTAGGAGAAAGACAACAAAGACCAGGTGATCAGGCTGAGGAAAGAAGGTGGAGAACTCACACGAAACGATCAAGAGGTACGTGAGGAGCTCAACAAGAGATTTAAGGAAGTATTCACAGTGGAGACAGGAAGTACACTGGAAAGACAGGACAGAGGGGGACACCAACAGGGAATAAACCAACAAGTGCTGGATGATATCCACACAACTGAGGAGGAGGTGAAGAAGGTGCTAAGTGACCTTGATACCTCAAAGGCAATGGGACCGGACAACATCTCCCCATGGGCCCTTAGAGAGGGAGCAGAAATGCTGTATGTCCCATTAACTACAATCTTCAACACATCCCTTGAAACTTGGCAACTGCCTGATGTATGGAAGATGGCAAATGTAGCTCCCATTTTTAAAAAAAAAGAGACAGAAAAGAGGCACTAAACTACAGACCAGTGTCACTGACATGAATAGTATGCAAAGTCATGGAGAAGATTATCAGGAGGAGAGTGGTGGAGCACCTGGAACAGAACAAAAGTATAAATGACAACCAGCGCGGTTTCCTGGAAGGCAAATCCTGTGTCACAAACCTGGAGTTTTATGATAAAGTAACAGAAGTAAGAGATGAGAGAGAGGGGTGGGTTGATTGCATCTCCTTGGACTGCAAGAAGGCCTTCGACACAGTTCCTTACAAGAGATTAGTGCATAAGCTAGAGGATCAGGCGCATATAACGGGAAGGACACTTCAACGGATCAGAGAATACCTGACAGGGAAGCAACAACGAGTCATGGTACGTGATGAGGTATCACAGTGGGCACCTGTGATGAGCGGGGTCCCACAGGGGTCAGTCCTAGGACCAGTGCTATTTTTGGTATATGTGAATGACATGATGGATGGGATAGACTCAGAGGTGTCCCTGTTTGCAGATGATGTGAAATTAATGAGGAGAATTAAATCAGATGAGGATCAGGCAGACCTTCAAAGAGACCTGAACAGGCTGGACTCCTGGTCCAGCAACTGGCTTCTTGAATTTAACCCTGCCGAATGCAAAGTCATGAAGATTGGGGAAGGGCAAAGAAGACTGCAGATGGAGTAAAGGCTAGGTGGCCAAAGACTGCAAACTTTGCTCAAGGAGAAAGATCTTGGGGTGAGTATAACACCGAGCACGTTTCTGGAAGCACACATCAAACAGATAACTGCTGCAGCATATGGGCGCCTGGCAAACCTGAGAATAGCATTCCGATATCTTAGTAAGGAATCGTTCAAGACACTGTACCGTGTATGTCAGGCTGATACTGGAGTATGCAGCACCTGTTTGGAATCCACACATGATCAAACATGTCAAGAAATTAGAGAAAGTGCAAAGGTTAAGGGAAATCGGCCTGACGACACTGGAGGACAGGAGGGTTAGGGGAGACATGATAACAACATACAAAATACTTCATGGAATAGACGAAGTGGACAGAGATAGGATGTTCCAGAGAGGGGACACAGAAACAAGGGGCCACAATTGGAAGTTGAAGACCCACATGAGTCAAAGGGATGTTAGGAAGTATTTCTTCAGTCATAGAGTAGTCAGGAAGGGAATAGCCTAGCAAGTGAGGTAGTGGAGGCAGGAACCATACATAGCTTTAAGATGAGGTAAGATAAAGCTAATGGGGAAGGGAGAGAGAGGACCTATTAGCACTCAGTGAAGAGGCAGGGCCAGGGGCTGAGTCTCGACCCCTGCAACCACAATTAGGTGAGTACACACACACACGGCGGGAGTAACAGTGTTCACGGGTTTTGGGCTCTTTCTGGCCTATCCAAGGATATTGGAGGGATCATATAGTGTTAGAGCTGAGTGAACAAGTCGGGAAGTGAAATACAAGCTGCCTAAGCCAGAAAAGGGAGGCAAGGGCTACAAATTACTTAAATAATTTTGAAAGTGAAATCAGTGCCAGAAGCGGGGAGAGTAGGCCTAGAGCCGGGCACAGGAGTGTTGCCATAAGCCAACACTACTACAAATTCAAAATAATAAGTGTGATCCAAGCCAGAGAGTTAAGTGCAAGTCAAGGACAGATGAGGTAGTGCATAAAGTGAGGGAAAAGAAAGGAAAAAAAATAACTAGCAATTGGGACGTTGATATTTTTCTCGAAGCAACGGTGTCCATAATAAAGAATGAAAGCGTCCAACTAATCAGTAAAGTTCACATCTTGATAGTGCAATGCATTAGATAATAGGAAGTGTATTGGATAACAACAGTGTATTAGAACTAACAAGTGTATTAGATAATAACAGCATGTTAGATAATAACAAGTGGTACAACATTGAGTCGTGGTCTCATGCGGCCAGGCATCAGTGCCAGCCATCATAAATGATAAGTGATAAGGTGTGACCCCAAGGCAGTCAGTGAAGTGCAAATCTTGTGCTGTGATTGAAGCATTGTAAATGGGATCAAAATACAGATAGAGAAGAAACTGAAGTGTAACCAGGAGTCAAGAGTGAATGAGTTCAGTGCTGCCAGACATATGTACTTGGCTAAACGTGGTGCTGGGGGTCGGGTAATTATCTAGGTCCTGCCAACTGTAAGCGAGGAGGTCCTCTCTCAGTGTGAGCAAGGAATAGGATAATAACCATCAGTAATTGGTACTTAAATCCAGAAAGTGCAATAAGTGGAGAAGGTAACATTACTAGGAAAGAGAGATGGGATTACAAATTTGAGCCTACATGACAGAGTGCATGTAACAGTTACTTTTCAACCACATACCAACTACCCCTCCCCTTCCCCTCTCCCTAACCATGTCTCCCCCTGATCAGGGGTGAGGAGAGGGAAATGGGTAGCTAGTGAGGGGTAACATTAGACACACGTGTGCACACACACACACACACACAGGCCACTGAGCCCAAGTACATTACCTAGTGAAACTGAAGAAAGGAAAGCTGCAATGGAGGAAATCAAATTTAATGAGGGGATGCACAGGGATATGCAGTGGGAGAATGAAAGGGTGAGGTCAGTCTTTGTGTATGGGCTCCAGGAAGTTGAAGGGGAAACATATGAAGCAAGAAAACAAGGGAAAAAAAAAGCAATTGAAAGCATCATGAAAACAATAGGAGAAGACGACATGACCCAGCTGGAAAATTTTCGGAGAATAGGGGGGTTTGTAAAAAAAAGAACCCAGCCAGTGAAAGTGACCTTCAAGGCAGAATCGACTCGGAACAGGATCCTGCAGGAGAAAGCACGATTAAGGGACATGCCGGCATACAGGAAGGTGTATCTCGACCGCGACAGAACACAAGCAGAAAGGCAGAAACAGAAAGAGATGGTACAAAGGCGAAAGGAGGAAAGAGAGGGGATGGAGAAGACAGACAGGAGATCCCAGACACAGGAAGATCAAATACAGCCTCCCTCACAACTTCCTATAGAAGCCTCCCAACCAGGTCAACCCCAGTGCAACCAAACACTCTAAACCAAAACACCCATGCCACATCCAATGCCCCCACCCACTGCATTACAAACTCCACCCCCACAGCAACCACCCATAGTTCCTTATCAGGTCTCCCACTTCCCCAACCCCAATACACCTCCCAGACCACAATCTTAGAAAAGAAGTTGAAGGTGTGGTATACAAATGCAGATGGAATAACAAATAAGTATGAGGAGTGGCACGAAAGAATCAAGGAGACATCCCCAGACATAATAGCACTCACAGAAACAAAACTCACCAGAATAATAACAGATTCAATCTTTCCATCCGGATATCAAATCCTCAGGAAAGACAGAGGGAGGAGAGGGGGAGGAGGAGTTGCACTGCTCATTAAAAACCAGTGGGGGTTTGAGAAAATGGAAGGAATGGATGGCACGGGCAAAAGGGACTACTTAGTAGGAACAATCCAGTCTGAGGGACATAAGGTGATAATTGCAGTAATGTTTACCTGGAGTTTACCTGGAGAGAGTTCCGGAGGTCAATGCCCCTGCGGCCCGGTCTGTGACCAGGCCTCCTGGTGGATCAGAGCCTGATCAACCAGGCTGTTGCTGCTGGCTGCACGCAAACCAACGTACGAGCCACAGCCCGGCTGATCAGGAACTGACTTTAGGTGCTTGTCCAGTGCC
Source organism: Cherax quadricarinatus (assembly GCF_038502225.1). NCBI lineage: Eukaryota > Metazoa > Arthropoda > Malacostraca > Decapoda > Parastacidae > Cherax > Cherax quadricarinatus. Next base: position 24,328,828 of record NC_091334.1, on the reverse strand, counting down.
AGCTTGAAGACTGCCAGGGGTCTGTTGGTAATCCCCCTTATGTGTGCTGGGAGGCAGTTGAACAGTCTCGGGCCCCTGACACTTATTGTATGGTCTCTTAACGTGCTAGTGACACCCCTGCTTTTCATTGGGGGATGGTGCATCGTCTGCCAAGTCTTTTACTTTCGTAGTGAGTGATTTTCGTGTGCAAGTTCGGTACTAGTCCCTCTAGGATTTTCCAGGTGTATATAATCATGTATCTCTCCCTCCTGCGTTCCAGGGAATACAGGTTTAGGAACCTCAAGCGCTCCCAGTAATTGAGGTGTTTTATCTCCGTTATGCGCGCCGTGAAAGTTCTCTGTACATTTTCTAGGTCGGCAATTTCACCTGCCTTGAAAGGTGCTGTTAGTGTGCAGCAATATTCCAGCCTAGATAGAACAAGTGACCTGAAGAGTGTCATCATGGGCTTGGCCTCCCTAGTTTTGAAGGTTCTCATTATCCATCCTGTCATTTTTCTAGCAGATGCGATTGATACAATGTTATGGTCCTTGAAGGTGAGATCCTCCGACATGATCACTCCCAGGTCTTTGACGTTGGTGTTTCGCTCTATTTTGTGGCCAGAATTTGTTTTGTACTCTGATGAAGATTTAATTTCCTCATGTTTACCATATCTGAGTAATTGAAATTTCTCATCGTTGAACTTCATATTGTTTTCTGCAGCCCACTGAAAGATTTGGTTGATGTCCGCCTGGAGCTTTGCAGTGTCTGCAATGGAAGACACTGTCATGCAGATTCGGGTGTCATCTGCAAAGGAAGACACGGTGCTGTGGCTGACATCCTTGTCTATGTCGGATATGAGGATGAGGAACAAGATGGGAGCGAGTACTGTGCCTTGTGGAACAGAGCTTTTCACCGTAGCTGCCTCGGACTTTACTCTGTTGACGACTACTCTCTTTGTTCTGTTAGTGAGGAAATTATAGATCCATCGACCGACTTTTCCTGTTATTCCTTTAGCACGCATTTTGTGCGCTATTACGCCATGGTCACACTTGTCGAAGGCTTTTGCAAAGTCTGTATATATTACATCTGCATTCTTTTTGTCTTCTAGTGCATTTAGGACCTTGTCGTAGTGATCCAATAGTTGAGACAGACAGGAACGACCTGTTCTAAACCCATGTTGCCCTGGGTTGTGTAACTGATGGGTTTCTAGATGGGTGGTGATCTTGCTTCTTAGGACCCTTTCAAAGATTTTTATGATATGGGATGTTAGTGCTATTGGTCTGTAGTTCTTTGCTGTTGCTTTACTGCCCCCTTTGTGGAGTGGGGCTATGTCTGTTGTTTTTAGTAACTGTGGGATGACCCCCGTGTCCATGCTCCCTCTCCATAGGATGGAAAAGGCTCGTGATAGGGGCTTCTTGCAGTTCTTGATGAACACAGAGTTCCATGAGTCTGGCCCTGGGGCAGAGTGCATGGGCATGTCATTTATCGCCTGTTCGAAGTCATTTGGCGTCAGGATAACATCGGATAGGCTTGTGTTAATCAAATTTTGTGGCTCTCTCATAAAAAATTCATTTTGATCTTTGACTCTCAGTCTGGGTAGCGGCTTGCTAAAAACTGAGTCATATTGGGACTTGAGTAGCTCACTCATTTCCTTGCTATCATCTGTGTAGGACCCATCTTGTTTAAGTAGGGGCCCAATACTGGACGTTGTTCTCGATTTTGATTTGGCATAGGAGAAGAAATACTTTGGGTTTCTTTCGATTTCATTTATGGCTTTTAGTTCTTCCCGCGATTCCTGACTCCTAAAGGATTCTTTTAGCTTAAGTTCGATGCTTGCTATTTCTCTGACCAGTGTCTCCCTACGCATTTCAGATATATTGACCTCTTTTAGCCGCTCTGTTTTTCTTTTTCGTCGCCTGTAAAGGGAGCGCCTGTCTCTTTCTATTTTACATCTACTCCTCCTTTTTCTTAGAGGAATAAGCCTTGTGCATACATCGAGTGCCACCGAGTTAATCTGTTCTAGGCATAAGTTGTGGTCTGTGTTGCTTAGTATATCTTCCCAGCTTATATCGGTTAGGACTTGGTTTACTTGGTCCCACTTTATGTTTTTGTTATTGAAGTTGAATTTGGTACAATTTGTACAACCCACCACAGAACTGCAGGAGGCCAAGAGAAGAATACGATGAGAGCAACAGAGCAATGGTCGACACACTAGCCGAGGTGGCCAGGAGAGCACACATGGGGGAGCAAAGTTACTAGTTATGGGTGATTTCAATCACAAGGAGATTGACTGGGAAAAGCTGGAGCCCCATGGGGGTCCCGAAACATGGAGAGCCAAGATGATGGATGTGGTACTGGAAAACCTCATGCATCAACATGTTAGAGACACTACCAGAGAGAGAGGAGAGGATGAACCAGCAAGACTGGACCTTGTATTCACCTTGAGTAGTTCTGACATCGAGGATATCATGTATGAAAGGCCCCTGGGAGCTAGTGATCATGTGGTTCTGTGCTTCGACTACATAGTTGAGCTCCAAGTGGAGAGAGCAGCAGGAATAGGGTGGGAAAAACCAAACTACAAAAGGGGGAACTACTCAGGCTTGAGGAACTTCTTTCAAGACATTCAGTGGGAGAGGGAACTGACAGGAAAACCAGTACAAGAAATGATGGACTATGTGGCAACAAAATGCAAGGAGGCAGAGGAGAGGTTTGTTCCCAAGGGAAGCAGAAATAATGGGAAGAACAGAACGAGTCCTTGGTTCACCCAAAGGTGTAGGGAGGCAAAAACTAGGTGTACTAGAGAATGGAAAAGGTACAGAAGACAGAGAACTCAGGAAAATAAAGAGATTAGCCGAAGAGCCAGAAACGAACATGCACAGATAAGAAGGGAGGCTCAGCAGCAATACGAAAATGACATAGCATCGAAAGTCAAGTCTGACCCGAAGCTGTTGTACAGCCATATCAGGAGGAAAACAAAAGCCAAGGACCAGGTAATCAGACTGAGGAAGGGTGATGGGGAATTCACGAGAAACGACCGGGAGGTATGTCAGGAGCTCAACACAAGATTTAAAGAAGTATTTACAGTGGAAACGAGTAGGACTCCAGGAAATCAGAGCAGGGGGGTGCACCAGCAAGTGCTGGATGAGGTACATATAACCAAGGAGGAGGTGAAGAAGCTGCTATGCGAACTTGACATCTCAAAGGCGGTGGGACCAGACATCTCTCCGTGGGTCCTTAAAGAGGGAGCAGAGATATTGTGTGTACTGTTAACAAAGATCTTCAACACATCATTTGAAACTGGGCAACTCCCCAAGGTATGGAAGATGGCAAATGTAGTCCCAATTTTTAAAAAGGGAGACAGACATGAGGCACTAAACTACAGACCTGTATCACTAACGTGTATAGTATGCAAGGTCATGGAGAAGATCATCAGGAGGAGGGTGGTGGAACACCTGGAAAGAAACAAGTGTATAATTGACAACCAGCATGGTTTCAGGGAGGGAAAATCCTGTGTCACAAACGTGCTAGAGTTTTATGACAAGGTGACAGAAGTAAGACAAGAGAGAGAGGGGTGGATCGACTGCATTTTTTTGGACTGCAAGAAGGCCTTTGATACAGTTCCTCACAAGAGGTTACTGCAAAGGCACTGCAATGGATCAGAGAATACCTGACAGGGAGGCAACAACGAGTCATGGTATGTGACGAGGTGTCAGAGTGGGCGCCTGTGACAAGCGGGGTTCCACAGGGGTCAGTCCTAGGACCTGTGCTGTTCTTGGTATATGTGAATGACATAACGGAAGGGATAGACTCAGAAGTGTCCTTGTTTGTGGACGATGTGAAGTTAATGAGAAGAATCAAATCAGATGAGGATCAGGCAGGACTACAAAGAGACCTGGACAGGCTACAAGCCTGGTCCAGCAACTGGCTCCTTGAGTTTAACCCTGCCAAATGCAAAGTCATGAAGATTGGGGAAGGGCAAAGAAGACCGCAGACACAATATAGTGTAGACGGCCAAAGTCTGCAAACCTCACTCAAGGAAAAAGATCTGGGGGTGAGTATAACACCGAGCATATCTCCCGAGGTGCACATCAATCAGATAACTGCTGCAGCATACGGGCGCCTGGCAAACCTACGGATAGCGTTCCGATATCTCAGTAAAGATTCGTTCAAGACTCTGTATACCATTTACGTCAGGCCCATACTGGAGTATGCAGCACCAGTTTGGAATCCACACCTAGTCAAGCACGTCAAGAAATTAGAGAAAGTGCAAAGGTTTGCAACAAGACTAGTCCCAGAGCTATGGGAATTGTCCTACGAAGAAAGGTTGAGGGAAATCGGCCTGACGACACTGGAGGCCAGGAGGGTCAGGGGAGACATGATAACGACATATAAAATACTGCGCGGAATAGACGAGGTGGACAAAGACGGGATGTTCCAGAGATGGGACACAGACACAAGAGGTCACAATTGGAAGTTGAAGACTCAGATGAATCAAAGGGATGTTAGGAAGTATTTCTTCAGTCATAGAGTAGTCAAGCCGTGGAATAGCCTAGAAAGTGAAGTAGTGGAGGTGGGAACCATACATAGGTTTAAGGTGAGGTATGATAACGCTCCTGGAGCAGGGAGAGAGAGGACCTAGTAGCAATCAGTGAAGAGGCAGGGCCAGGAGCTATGACTCGACCCCTGCAACCACAAATAGATGAGTACAAATAGGTGAGTACGCACACACACATGGGTAGACATTTGTAGAAGTTGAGAGAGGCTAAGTTTTAGAACCTAGTATTACTTTCGGTATTCTATAAGTAGAATTGATAAGTGTTAGAATTACTATTGGTAAGTTTTAGAATTACTGGTATTACTACTGGTATTTATTAGCAGTATGAATTCTTAGAAGTGAGGAGCATTATTCCTGGGCACACACACACACATACATCTTGCATACCCCCTACCTCCCTCCATCCCTCCCTCCCCACCCCCTCTCTCTCTCCCTCAATTTCTCTCCCCTGCACTCTCCCTCCCTCTCTACCTTTCTCTCTCTACCTTTCTCTCTAACTTTCTCTCCTCTGTCCATTTTCCCCTCCCTCTCCTCTATCTTTCTCTCTCCACCTCTCGTTCTCTCTATCTCTCCTCACACACCTTCCTTTCATCTTCTCTTTCCTCCTAGTAAGTAAGTAAGTAAGTAAGTAAGTAAATTTATTCAGGTATACACAATACAGTTACATAGAATTATCATACATAGCAGCATATGTGTAGAGAACCTAGGATAACCCAAAAAAGTCAGACAGAGTGACTTATTTCCATTGGGGTCCTACCCCTCCCCCTGGCTTCCCCTCACTTCCCTCCCTTTCCACTAGTCATCCCTAGCCTTCTCCCTATCGTTCTCTCTCCCTCTTTCTCTATTCCCCTCTCTCTCACACAAGCTCCTTTCTGTCGTAAAAAAAAGGGTAACCCAAGAGGGCGGAGACCCAGGGGTCTGGAGGCCGAACCCAGGAGGGAGGAACCTGGGAGGGAAGATTGGGAGTTAGAGCTCACAAAAATGGAGGAAGAGTGGGGATGGAAGCTAGCAGAGCTCGGCAGGGTAATGGAGGAGAGGATAGCTGAAGAGAGCAGCAAGTGGGGACTACAAGTCTTAGCAGCAGATGATAAGATAAAGTGCTTAGAAGAGGAGCTAAAAAACCTGAAACAGACTAGAGAGACAAATGACAGTGCAGACATGACATCAGGAACTTCTATACCAGTCACAGACAAGGGGATTCAGGTAAAGATGAGTACAGGAAGACCAGATGAGAAGCCTGAAGACAACAAAGGAGACATGACATATGCAGAGACTCTGACAGTCAACTACAATGGCAGGGAACAGCTGGGCAGGGAAGACAGTCCACTGAGCATAGGGGCTGCAGTAATGGCAGGAGTTGAAGCCAGGAACATTTCGATGGAAAGAGCTAAAGCACCTCAGAGGATGCAAGGAGAGACACAGTGAGAGGAGGAGAGGGAGAGGTCAGTGTTTGTCTACGGGCTCCAAGAAGTCGAGGGGGAAACCTACGATGAAAGAAACCAGGGGGAGAAGAAAGCGATCGAAGGTATCATGAAAGCAATAGGTGAGGGAGACATGACCCAGGTGGCAAATTTTCAGAGAATTGGGTGGTTTGTGAGAGGAAAGAGATGGACTGTCAAAGTAATCTTCAAGGCAGAATCAGCTCGAACCAGGGTCCTGCAGGTGAAAGCATGACTGCAGGACAAACCAGAGTACCAGAGAGTGTACCTAGATTGCAACAGAACACAGCAGGAAAGGATGATACTGAGAGAGAGGGTACAAAGATGGAAGGAGGAATGGGATGCATCGATGAAGATGAGCAGAACCCAGACTCAGGTGGAAGGACAAATGAACCCTACAGAGACACCAGCAGAAGGACTCCAACCACAACAACCCCAAAGCAACTGAATAATCTCAACCAAAACCCGCACGCTGTTTCCTCTGCCCCACCCTCATCACAAACCCCACCCCTACAGCAGCCCCCTATGGGCACTGCCCCCACCCCCCACCACAAACCCCACCCACTCCATGACAACCCCAATGCAGCTGAACAAGCTCAACCAAAACCCACACACTGTTCCCTCTGCCCCCAACCCCCACATCACAAACCCCACTGCTACAGCAGCTCCCTATGGGCACTCTGCCCTCACCCCCCATCACTACCCCACCCACACCACAAACCCCCATAGGCCCTCCTGTTCCCCCAACCCCACTATTCTCCCAGGTCCACCATGATAGACAAGAAGCTGAAGGTGTACACAAACGCAGATGGAATAGCAAATAATTATGAGGAATGGCATGAAAGAATCAACGAGAAGTCCCCAGACATCATAGCAGTCACAGAAACAAAACTCACTGAGACAATAACAAACGCAGTCTTCCCACGGATATCAGATCCTGAGGAAAGATAGAAGGAGCAGAGGGGGAGGAGGTGTTGCACTGCTCATAAAAAAACAATGGAGTTTTGAGGAAATGGAAGGCATGGATGAGATTGGAGAAAGGGACTACATAGGTACAATTCAATCTGGGGAACATAAGGTAGTCATTGCAGTGATGTGTAACAGACCACAAAACTGCAGAAGGCTAAGAGAGGAATATGATGAGAACAACAGGGTGATGGTGGATACACTGGCTGAGGTGGCACAAAGAGCTCAATTGTGCAGAGCACAGTTACTGGTTATGGGTGATTTCAACCACAGGGAGATCGATTGGGAAAACCTGGAGCCTCATGGGGGCCCCAAAACATGGAGAGCCAAGATGATGGATGTGGTACTGGAAAACCTCATGTATCAACACATCAGGGACACTGCCAGAGAGAGAGGGAAGGATGAACCAGCAAGACTGGACCTTGTGTTCACCCTGAGTAGCTCAGACATTGATGGCATCACATATGAGAGGCCCCTCGGAGCTAGTGACCACGTAGTCCTGAGTTTTGATTACATAGAGTTACAAGTGGAGAGGGTAACAGGAGTCGAAGGGGGAAAAGCCAAACTATAAAAGGGAGGACTACACAGGTATGAGGAACTTCCTGCGGGAGGTGCAGTGGGACAGAGAAATGGTAGGAAAGTCAGTAAATGAAATGATGGAATATGTAACAACAAAAGGCAAGGAGGCACAGGAAAGGTTTGTTCCGAAGGGCAACAGAAACAATGGGAAGACCAAAGCGAGTCCTTGGTTTACCTGAAGGTGCAGGGAGGCAAAAACTAAGTGCATTAGAGAATGGAAGAGGTATAGAAGGCAAAGGACCCAGGAAAACAAGATCGGTCAAAGAGCCAGAAACGAATATGCACAGATAAGGAGGGAGGCCCAGCGACAGTACGAAAATGACATAGCATCGAAAGTCAAGTCTGACCTGAAACTGCTGTTTAGCTACATTAGGAGAAAGACAACAAAGACCAGGTGTTCATGCTGAGGAAAGAAGGTGGGGAACTCACAAGAAATGATCAAAAGGTATACGAGGAGCTCAACAAGAGATTTAAGGAAGTATTCACAGTGGAGACAGGAAGGACACTGGGAAGACAGGACAGAGGGACACACCAACAGGGAATAGACCAACAAGTGCTGGATGATATGCACACAACTGAGGAGGTGAAGAAGGTGCTAAGTGACCTTGATACCTCAAAGGCAATGGGACTGGACATCT